>NC_056729.1:284987223-285034234 GCF_019279795.1 Protopterus annectens | reverse complement strand
CTTTTGGTTTTTTCTTTTACCCCCAACTAAAAAGAATTGAGTAAGTTCCGTATTCTCTCTGGTCTACAGAGACTTGTTTGATGACTCTTGTTTAGCAACTTTTGAATTTCTAAGGTTGCCTGTTCCTTTTGACTGGGTGGAACATCTGGAACTGATGTGCTTATAGGAGCAGAACAGGCGAAGGGAATGGCAAATCGTCTGGATATTATACTCTGCACCCATCTGTCATTTGTGATGGTTTGCCAGGTTTCTTGGTGTAGAGGCAAATAACCCCCGACTGCCTTCAGAGGGGAGCAATCGGACACTCCTTCAGGAGCACTGATAGGGTCCTCCAAAGAAAGATTCTCTGGAGCCCTGATTATGTGGGACTCCTCTGCCGCAAGGTAGGCTTCTACCATTATTTTTCCCCTCTCACCTTGTGAGTCATGGAAATACTTGTGGGATTTCTGAAACACATTTTCCCACTACCCCTCTGACCATTTGGAAAAGGTCTGGTGGGCGCAGAAAAACATACGCCAGACAAGGTCTTGCCTTCTTGTTCATACCTGGTGAACATTTCTTTCACCTTCGGCCCAAATAGAGAGGAGCCACTGAAAACAGCATTAACAAAGGTACACCTGAAGGGCTCTACAAAGTCACATCCAGACCCTTCTCCTAAGAGCAATACCTGACCCAGCAGCTCTACTTGTTCCATCGGCTGCATACTATATGAGCCTTATTGAAGAGTTTACTACAAAATAAAGGGTGGCAAGCTTAGCATTAACTTTATCCGCTACTCCACCAGCTACAGCTCCTTGGAGGGGGTCTGAGTTCCTTTAAGAGATCCCTCAGTAGCCTAGTGAAATGGGTAAGGTAGTTCAGAGACAGAAGAGCAAAGGTCACTGACAAAAACACCTGCTTTCCATATCTATCCAAAGTCCTAGAGTCTTTATTAGGAGGATGGATAGAGAAGCTGGTCTCAGATAGTTCTTTTTAGTAGCCACCACCACGACCATGGCATCAACTGCAACTCCTTTAGTCAAAAAACCTTTATCTTTAAGGACAGTAATGAACTTATTTGGCCTTCTAGGAGTAGGCTCTATAGAATCTGGGGTCTTCAATGTCCATAACCTCGTCAGAAGGAGTCGTCACCCAAGAGGAGGAAGGGTGAGACCCAAAGGCCTTCAGATAAACTAGCTCCTCAGCCAACGGGGGATTGGACTGCCAGTCACCTCTTTGTTTTAATTATTTCAGGGCGTCTCCAAAGGACACATCATGAGGTGCCCTTGGGGACCTTTCTGCCTCCGGGGAGTCAAGGTGCTTCCTCTTGCAGGTCCCTTTTGAGGGACCTCAGTGGGATACTCTGGAGAGGCTTCAGTAGAGGGGGGAGTCTCCTGGTGGACAACCTGAGGCCTGGGGTCTCTGCGATCCTGTGGAAGGGTTACCTAAGAGGACAACGACATCTGGCCCGTAGAGGGAGGAAGATCCGATGAAGGATCTGCCTTAGACTTAAGTAGGAGTCAAAACCCTCCTCACAACCTCAAAGGCAGACTGACAAAGAGGTTGTTGGGAGTGGAAGGCATCTGCGGAACGGCGACAGAAGCTCCTAATCTGAGGCAGGAACCGAACTCACCCGCATCGAAGCCCCGAGAGGCAGAGTCGGACGTGGAAAGATCAGAACTGGCTCTGAGGATCTGACCGGAGAGTGCCGGCTCCTAGAGGTATCCTGCTCCAAATGGAGGGAAATGCTCAGGGTGAATACCTGTGTACAAGAAACCAATGGCTCTAGAGCTGACAGAATCTGGAGATCTGAGTTTTCCGGCTCTGAAGCCAATGGACGGATTGGAAGAGGAACAGTTACTAGGGAGATAGACTGTCTGATCAGATTCCTTTGGGCTTGGTTGGATCCAACAGAAGTTTGGTTAGGGCTGGAGTCTTCAGCAACTTCTGCACAACCTTATCCACATCTTCATTGGATAAGCTCCTGGTAAGAGAGTAGAAAGATAGGGATCTCGATTTAGTCAATAATGGTGATGGGAGCCATGAAGTCAATGGCTCAAGTGAAGGCGATCCAGCTCTGATGTGGAGCTCATGTCGGCGGAGAAGACATCAGAGCCGAAGGCTCTGTTGGTTCCACTGTAGTCTTAGATCCAGGAATGACAGTCTGTTCCCAAAGATACTGGTGGAGTAGTGAGTCGAGGAGTTCTGCGTCTTGGCTCAGATGAATCTTTTGGAGCTGAAGATGCCCTCTCTGAAGTCTTATCTGGAGATTTTAAGGACTTGAAATAAATAGCCTCTGAAAAAGGGGTTTTTAATAAACCCTTTAAAATCAAATTTTACGCTCCATAAGCACTGATTAAACCCATGACATACAGAGCAATTTTCTTGGAGATGAAGTGGGCCCAAGCAACAAACACAGAGAATATGAGAATCATTAAGGGGCATCTTCTTTCCGTATTTTTCACATTTCTTGAAACCCAGCGGTTTCCCTTCCTGTTTTTGAGACATATTAATAACCTAAAAGCACACACAAAAATGCACTGAGGGAGAAAAAGGGTGGTTGAAAATAATGAGAACAATCTTTTTTTTTTTTTTTTTTTTTTTTTAAATAAACACTACACAACAAAATCATCCTCCAACTTAAATGGATGATTAGAGGAGGAAAAGAAAGGGAGAGAAATCGTCCTCTAAAATGGATGATTAGAGGAGGGTTGGAATGGCAGAGAAAATTGTCCTCTAAAACGGATGCTGGAGACAACCCAACTTAAACGAGCTTCTGATCTTAAACGAGGTAGGGAAGACCCACACTATCAAAGGATAATAAAAATAATTAAACAGACAAGATTAATCTAATTAAACAATTAGCAAGCAAATAGCAATACTTAGCCAAGAGCTCAGGTAAACAGGAACCTCGTCGCTGCTCGGCAAACGAGATCTGAGGTTATAGAACAGTTGCATTATGGGTAGAGGAAATGCCCATGAGCTTGGCTGAGGACCTCGAGCTTATGTAAAGGCTGAGACGGATCTGAGGAATCAGATCTGACCCCATTAGTGAGAATAAAGATGAGACTGACAACAACACATCTGCACTTTATTCAGCTGCTTTTACTACATTTATGTTTCTTTCTACTTTATTTTGCTTTATATGCTTGTTCTTACAAAGTGTTCAACGGCATTTATTACTGCTTATTAGTAGACTGATAATTGTAAATGTTATTCTAAGCTTCTTATTTTTGGTTTAATCAATTGGGCTTCAGGCCACTTGTTTTACATTAAGAAGGTTTGTAGTCTACACTCTTGTGGCAGGAGAGGTAGCTTACATCCTTCTAAGGTGAAAATTGCTGGTTGAAGGTTTAGTATGTCTGTTACTCAAAGTGTCTTAGTTCTGGTTTAAGCACTTGGACTTCAGGTCAATTTTACTTAAAGGTTTGTGGTCTACACTCTTGTGGGAGGACAGGGTAGCCTCTGCCCTTCTGAGCTGTGAGTTGTTGTTTGAAGGCTTACTGCGCCTGATTAGAACTGTTTTTTTTTCTGCAATTGTTGCAGTTTGTTGCAGTATAGAATATATTCAGACCTGCTGAATCAAGATCTGTTAGTAGAACTTGAGCACTAAACCAGGCCATCTCTTGTTGGAGAGGGTTCTCCTGCATGCTAGTGGTAGGAGTGTGCAGTTAGAACTCGTCTGACTGAAGGCTGCTGGGAACAGGGCTCAGTTTTGAGTTTTTTTTACTGGTTAATTTGTTTAAATCAGTTTGCTTGTTTGCTACATAAGCACTGCATTTACACTTGTTTTAGCAAAGTGACCAATTACTGCTCTGCTATATTCATCTGATCAATCAAAGTCATCTGCTGATCTCTGCAAAACTTAATTAGAATTTTTCACTATATACTGCACTTCTGAACTGCATTTTTACCACATCACTGCCTATTTGAAATGTTTTGTTTTTCTGAAATTGTTGCACTTTGTTTGCTGTAGCATAGACTAGATTCAGACCTGCTGAATCTAGTTCTGTTTGTATAACTTGAGTACTAAACCAGGCCATCTTTTGTTATAGTGGGTTCCCATGCACCCATGTGGCAAGCAGGAATGTGCAGTTACAACTCATCTGATTGAAGGTTGCTGGAGCAGTGTTCAGTTTTGAGCCTTTTTATTGGTTAATTTGTTTAAAACCAACATTTCTGCCTGCACATTTTCCATTAATACTCTGCTATTGCTCCATTGGTGAGTTCTCACGATTGTCCTTCACTGACAGGTGATGCATTCAGCAAAGATCATGAGGTACCTACACATATCCTGCCCACTAGCCCTTAGTATTTTTTGTCAACTTCTCCTGTCCTCTACTTCACCTAGCCCTTCTTGTCCTTTCCCTGTTTTCTCAGCAGATCAACTTACTTAGCATTATGGATGGACAATTTCCCAGAGTTTCTCCAGCCAGCCTAGTTGACATGGGCATCATGAGGGAATGCAGTAATTGCCTCACGTACACTGACAGCCCACTTCCTCTACTCTACATAAATTCTTTATGTGAGAAATGCATCAATACCCAGAACATGAAACTCCGGCTCTCTCACTCACAACTGAGTTCATCTGATACTAAGCAGGCTGTCAGCATGCACACCTCACCTCCTGCACCTACCAAACCCAACACGAACATAAACCTACATATGTGGATTTCCTTACCAGAAGCTTAACTAAACATCAGAGACCTCCCAAACACAAACATGAATCACAAAATACATCCACTGCACAACAAAGTACACACATTATATCACACACCAGTCGAGCCCATAAGTCATAACACAAAAACAAACATCCTAGTCACAGGCAACTCAAATGAGACACACAAGTGTCTCTCTCTCAAAGTTGGATAAGGAAAAAGTCAAGTTTAGCTGTCTGTCAAGTGGCAGCATCCGCCACATTACAAATGCACTCTCTACAGGCACTATGACTCAGTCTATGTTGGTGTGAACAACTTGAGACGTACCTCAATGGATTATATGAAGACAGACATGACTGACCTCTTAGATTATGCATCTCAGGCATGTGTCCCCCTAACCTTAAGCAGCATTTTACATTCGTCTAGGATGATACCTCAACACAAACAAAAAATGATTGACTTCAACAACTGGCTTAGTTTCTGGTGTCATTCAATGGGGATCCAGTATCTGTCAGCCTGACACATGGCATCAGACCTCAAAGCTTTGCCAGAGATGGTCTTCCTCTGTCACCCCTGGGATTTAGGTTACTGCCCAAGGCTCTTGCCATCCCCATAATACCTTTTTTAGGCAATTTCACAAAAACAAAATTCCAGACCTAAAAATGCCCTCTGAAAACAACCTCAAGGCTATGCTGCTAAATGTTAGCAGTGTAAACCAGAAACTGCACTCAATGGAAGCCGTCCTCACCTTGGAAGATGCGACATTTGTGCAGTCACCGAGACTTGGTTTAAAGGCTGCGGAGAGCACCCCAGCTACACCAGGTTACATTTCCTTCTACATGTTCAGACCACAAACTGAAGGCGAGAGAACTAAAGGAAGTGGTGTATCAATATTCATTAAATATGAATGTACCTCTAGATTGGTTAAACAGCATGATTCTCTTGAATTACTTCAGGTGCAACTGACTGTAGGCAGGACCACTCTTCAAGTCATTTCCAGCTATACAGCCCCCTCCATGAATCAGGACATCCACTCGGCCTACTTGGATCTACATGAGTCAGTCAAGAAACAACCAAACACCCTGATTCTGTGTGACTTTAATTAACCATCCATTGACTGGGTACATTATATATGCTCTAGCTCACTTGCTCAAAGGTTCTTCAACTTCATTAACTCCAATGCCCTGGACCAGCTGGTTGACACACCCACAAGGGCTCAAAACATTCCAGCTCTGGTACTCACCAAAATGGCAGACTGCTGCACCACCCCCGAGTGTGTGGCCATCCCTGGTAAGATCTGGCCACAAATTAGTCTTGCTAGAACTATACCACAAAAAGTACAGTTGTGTACACTTACCATAAATGTAGATGTTCGAGTGTATTCACTGTTGCAGTCATCACATTTGGGTTATCTGCATGCAGGTAGCCCTCAGTCAGCCAGAATACCAGAGTCTTGGGATTTCTGCGTCTGATGCTGTCACTTCTTCCATGACGTCAGGTCGTTAGGGGTATAAAAACATGCAGCCGACACCATTACAACAGTTTTTCTTGCCCAAGTTGTCAGGAGCCCCCAAAACAGGAAATAATTACATGGTGTGGAACACCCCTAGTAAAAAGTAAATACCAATGTTATAAGATGTGGGCAAACAAAAAGGATAGAAGTATAGAGAAGTCAGGGGGCTGGAGGGAGGGTAACCAGGACTGCAAAAGTGAATACAATCTAACACCTGCATTTATGTTAAGTGTACACAACTGTACTATGTTCTTCGTGTTTCACCGTTGCAGTCATCACATTTGGGTTGATTCCCAAAGCTGAGGATGGGTGGAGACAGTCAGGAAGCATTAGGGCTGGCAAGCAGGCCCTGTAAGACTGCTGTGGCAAATCCAGCTCTGGATTTAGAAAACATAGGCAAGTGGTAATACTTGAAGGTGTATACAGAGCTCCAGGTTGCAGCTTCCAGGATGTCCCTGGTAGGGTACTCCCCTGAGAAATGCTGTAGAGGTTGATGAAGCCTTAGTGGGATGTGTTCTGATCCCCTGTGGGATTGGTTTCCCATGGTGTTTGTAGCAGAAATGGATGCAGTGTACTATCCATTAAGAAATGGTTTGCTTTTGAACTGGCCTTGCCCTCTGTCTCTGTAGCGAAGCTGACTAGCAGCTGGTCAATTTTCTGGAAGGTTTAGTCCTGTCCAGATAGAACCTAAGCTGCCTGTGCACATCCAGGGAGTGCAGGGTCCTTTTCCCCTTTATTCTGAAGATTAGGGAAAAAGTTGGCAAATGAATGGATTGGTTTAAAGCCACACTAGATACCACCTTGGCCATAAATGATGGGTTAGCTCTGAGGGAAATCTTGTCCACATGGAAGATAATGAAAGGTTCCCACGGCCATAAGGGCCGGCAATTGAGACATACTTCTTGCTGAAGTGATGGCTAGAAGTAAAGCTGTTTTCCAGGAGAGGAATTTTAACTCTGCTGTAGCAGCAGGTTCAAAGGGTGGAAGCATGAGCTTTTCCAATACAAAGTTAAGGTCCCAGGCTGGAGTGGGAGCTCTCCTGGGGGGGGGGGGGGGGGTGTTAGACTTTTGGCTCCTCTCAGGAACCGTTTAACCAGAGGATGAAAGAAGAGGGGTGTCTCAGTATTATAATGATCTGAGATGGCAGAGGCATGAACCTTAATTGAAGAGAAGGATAGGCCTTTTTGGAGCATTTCTGTTAAGTAATTTAGTATATGAGGTAAGCTGGGCACAGTTGTGTCCATTCCCTGAGACTGGCTCCAAGAACAGTATCTTTCCCACTTTTATAGGTTGATAAGTTCATACTAGGCTATCTGCCCTAGGGAATTTATAAGCCTAGCCAGAGTGTGTTTGGCTTTCGCCACCCATTTTAAATTAATTTTGCTATGCCCTTTTTCGAGGTTAGTATACTGTGCCTCTGTCTAACAGTGACACAGAAGTGATACCCGGGGTAAACCTATATTTTCTGAATAGGATTTTCTGGTACTAGGCCTCCTTGCCTCAAGGATGACATCCAGCACCTATTTACTGAGGGTTGCTGATGAGTTCAGGGGATGAACCAGGCTGCTAGGTTTAGGGTTTGTAGCCGAGGATACAAACTCTAGCCTTCCTGCTGGGACAGCAGGGAAGGGGTCTGAGGCAGGTGCCATTGTGGCACTACTGTCAGACTGTGCAAAAGCGGGTACCAGTGCTTGCGTTGCCAGTCTGGTGCAATCAGGATTGTCCTTGGCTTGTCCTGTTTGATCTTTAGTAGAACCTTCGAGAGGAGGGGCACAGGGGGAAAGGCATAGATTGAGAGATTTTCCCATGTAAAGGACAGGGCACCCACTTTCCATGCTTGGCTGTAGGGAGTTCTGGTGCAATATTTGTTCAAATGATAGTTTTGAGGGGAAGCAAAAAGGTCCAACTCTGGTGACCCCCACCTGTGGATCAGGAGCTTGAATGATTTGGGTTCCAGTTTCCACTCATGTGGGTACATTAGATTTCTACTTAAGTAGTTTGCCAGTGAATTTAGTTTGCCTGGCAGGAATTGAACTTGCAGGTGCACTTGACTGCTCAAGGCTGTGTTCCACAGAGCCATGGCTAATCTGCAGAGAGGGTAGGAATGGGTTCTCCCCTGCTTGTTTATGTACCACATAACTGTGGTGTTGTCTGTCTATCAACAGTTGCTCTGGAAGAATAAGGCACTTGAAGGCTCAGAGCATTCTGTACAGCTAACATTTCTTTTTGACTGATATGCAGGTGCATTGCTTTGGGCTCCATTTGCCTTGAATGCATTGTCCTGCCATGTGAGCCCCCTCATGCATAGTCTGATGGGTCTGTTAGGGTTTGGGCGGCAGGGGATTGAGTGAATTGGGGATTGTTGTGATAGCATGCCTCTGCCCACCAAAGAAACTCTGTCCTTAGGCAAGGAATGATAGGAATCATAGTTTCCAGGTCCTGAGAATGGTGACACCAGAGACTTAAGTACTCCTGAAGTTTCCTCATATACAGTCTTGCATACGGAATTAGTAGAATGCAAGAGGCCATGAACCCTAGGACTTGCAGATAGCTGGGTGTTGGTGGCTAGAAGACTGAAATAGTTTGTCAAATATATTTTTCTGGAGTGAGGAATGCCATCTGGGAAGTTGTGTTCAAGCTTGCTCCCAGGAATACAATCTGTTGGCTGGGTACCAGATGCGATTTCTTTTCATTGATGGTGTACCCCAGTGAAGTTAGAAGTCTCTTTACAAATGTCAGGTGCTGGAGTAGCAATTCCTGACTGTCCGCCTGATTCAGGCAATCATCCAAGTATGGGTAAATTTGAATTTTTCTCAGCCTGCAATATGCAATGACTGGAGCTAGGCATTTTGTGAACACCCTGGGCGCAGTAGATAAGCCAAAGGGAAGTGCAGAGAACGGACAGAGCATACAGCCTGCTCTGAAACTTGAGATATTTCCTGCAAGATTCCTTTATGGGGATGTGCAGATGAGCTTCTTTTAAGTCTAGTGTGGCTAGCCAGGAGTCCTTGGCTAGCATAGGAAGCAGCTGTTGGAGAGTAAGCATTTTGAATCTTGGAACCACCAGGAAGGTGTTGAGAATAAACAGATCCAGGACAGGGCGCCAAGAGTTTTCTTTTCTGGGTACAAGAAACAGTCGGGAGTAAAAACCTTGTCCCCTTTGCTCTGCTGGGACAGGTTGAGTAGCCTTGATACTGAGAAGAGAAAGTACTTGCTTTTGGGCCTCTACCCACTGGTTTTGGGGGGGAGGTCTGGCCATCCGCTTGGGGTTGGCAGTGAGTGGAAGCAGAACCTGTATCCCTGGGATACAATGTTCAAGACCCATCTAGCCTGGATAATGTACTCCCAGTTTTTTGCATCAAGGGCTAGTTTTCCTCCTAAGGGTGCAAGTACTTGGGCAAGACTTGGAAGAGTTAAGGATAAGTCATTGTGAACTTTTACCACAGGATAGTGGCTTACTTCTCCCTGTTTTAGAGGAGAGAGCACTCCATTGCTTAGATGTGTGCATACCCTGAGACTGTAGATTTGGTGGTCTGCTGCGCCCCTGGTTTTGACTGAAGGTCTGGGAGGGACTGGAAAAGACCAGTTTTTAGAAGGCCAATGCCTACTGAATCTAGGTGGCTGTACCTGTAGGATATCTTTAACAGTCTGCATAGATTTAGCTTTTTCCTCCATCTTTTTGAGGACAACTTCTGCTTTAGTGCCAAAGAGACGTTCTTAGTTTAATGGGGCATCTAGTAATTTTGCTTTGACATGGTCTGTCAAGATTTGTTCCTTAAGCCAAGCATGCCTTCTAAGAACAGACCCAGTGACAGCAGCCCTGTAAGATGCTTCTAAGGCATCAAAACCACATTGCAAAGTATGTTTTCCAACTTTGTTAGCAGAATGCATTAACTCTTGTAAATCTTCATGTTCTGCACAGTCAGGAATCATCATTTTCTGTTTAATTAGCTCCATAATATGTTGCTGATACTTTAACATATGAAACTAGAAATTTAAAGCCCTGATGGCAAGAGTAGCAGAGGTGTATACCTTCTTACCCCATCTGTCTAAAGCCCTAGAATCCCTGTCCGAAGGGGTAGGGTTTTTGGCTGTCGTCACCTTAATGCCTTTAGGTCCCTGGGAAATGGTCTCTGGATCCGCAGCAGGATTCTTGAAGAATTTGTGGGAGTCAGGTACTCTGTAGTACCGGTCAGGTTTCCTGGGAGCTGGAGGCAAAGTATCAGGGGTAAAAGTATCAGGGGTAAGGCTAGATTCCAGGAAGACCATCTACAATTTCCAAAAAGTACAGTTGTGTAAACTTACAATAAATGTAGATGTTCGAGTGCATTAACTGTTGCAGTCATTACTTTTGGGTAATCTGCTGGCAGGTTGCCCTCAGTCAGCCTGATTAACAAAGTCTTGGGTCCTGTGTCGGTTGCTGTCCCTTCTTCCATGGCGTCAGATCGTCAGGGGTATAAAACATGCAGCCGATGCCATTACATCAGTTTTTCTTGCACCAGATGTCAGGTGCTTCCCTAATGGGGAGCAACGCAAAATTATACCTCCAACCAAAAGCAAATACACCAGAAAGGCTTTTAAGCATAGTAAAGGAAGGTAGAGGTATAGCCAGAGAAAAGTTGGGAGCTGGAGGGAGGGTAACCAGGACTGCAACAGTGAATACACTAACATCTACATTTATGGTAAGTGTACACAACTGTACTATGTTCTTTGTGTTTCACTGTTGCAGCCATTACATTTGGGTAGATTCCCAAAGCTATTGTTGGGAGGAGAAGTTTATACAGCAATAGGGCCAGCTATAAGGCCCTGCAATACCAGCAGTGGCAAAGCCAGCTCTGGATTTAGAGAAAATTGGTCAATGATAATGCTTAGTGAAAGTATGAACAGAACATCAGGTAGCAGCTTCTAGAATATCCCTGGTAGGAACACCTCTGAGAAATGCTGCAGAATTAGATGCAGCACCTGTGGAGTGAGATCTGATCCCCAGGGGGATAGGTTTTCCATGGTGCTTATAGCAGAAATGAATGCAATGGCTTATCCATTTAGAAATGGTTTGTTTTGAAATAGCCTTCCCCTCTGCCCCTGCAGCAAATGCTACCAGCAATTGTTCAGATTTTCTTCGAGATTTAGTCCTGTCCAAGTAGAATCTAAGTTGTCTGTGCACATCCAAGGAATGCAGAATCTGTTCCCCTTTGTACTGTGGATTGGGAAAGAAGGTTGGCAAATGAAAGAACTGATTAAGAGCCACACTGGAAACCACTTTGGGCATGAAGGATGGACTGGTCCTGAGAGATACCCTGTCTGCATGACAGATGACGAAAGGCTCCACTGCCATAAGGGCCTGTAATTCAGATACCCTTCTAGCTGAAGTGATTGCTAAAAGGAAGGTTGTTTACAAAGAAAGAAATTTTAAGTCTGCAGTAACAGCTGGCTCGAAAGGAGGTAGAGTGAGCTTCTCCAAAACAAAGTTAAGGTCCCAGGCAGGGGTAGGAGCTCTCCTGGGTGGTCTCAAGTTCTTTGCCCATCTGAGAGACTGCCTGAGCAGAGGATGAGAGAAGAGGGGTGGGTTCTGTGTTATAGTGAGCTGAAATAGATGAAACGTGGATTTTAATAGAGGAAAAAGACAGGCCCTTGTGAAGCATCTCAGTTAAGTATTGCAAAATCTGAGGTAAATTGGGCGCTGCTGTGCTCATCCCTAGGGACTGGTTCCAGGCACAGAATCTTTTCCATTTGTCAGCATAAGATTTTCTAGTACTAGGTCTTCTCGCCTCCAAGATGACATCCATCACAGGTTTGCTGAGGGATGATGAGGGTGAATTTAAATGATTAGCCAGGCTGCAAGGTTCAATATTGGAAGCTGAGGGTGCAGAATTTGGTTCTCCTGCTGAGACAGCAGGGAAGGGGTCTGAGGCAGGTGCTATGGAGATATTTGCGACACATTGCATAGGAGTGGGTACCAGTGTTGGCGTGGCCAGTCTGGAGCAATCAAAATCATCCTTGGTTTGTCCTGTTTGACTTTTTGCAGAACTTTGGAGAGCAGAGGCACAGGGGGAAAGGCGCAGACTGATAGGTTTTTCCAGCTGAAGGAGAGAGCATCCATTTCCAGGCTTGTTTGTGGGGAGTACTTGTGCAAAACTTGTCCAACTGGTAGTTCTGGAGGGGGGGGCAAATAGATTACGTCTGGGCTCCCCCATTTGCTTGTCAACATATTGAAAATCTGTGGTTCCAGTTGTCACTCGTGCGGGTCCATGAGTTTTCTGCTTAGTCGTTCTGCCAGTGTATTCAATTTTCCTGGCAGTAATTGAGCTTGTAGGTGCACATGGTTGCTCAAGGCTGTGTTCCACAATGCCATGGCTAGTCTGCAAAGGGGGTAGGAATGTGTACCGCCCTGCTTATGTACCACATAACCGTGGTGTTGTCAGTCTTTACCATTAGTTGTCCTGCAATAATGTAGCCCTTGAAGGCTGTCAGAGCATTCTGTACAGCTAACATTTCTTTTTGATTGATATGTAGGTGCATTTAATTTGTGTTACATTTGCCCCGAATGCACTTCCCTGCCAGGTGAGCCCCCCATGCACAGTCTGATGCATCTGTAGTTAGGGTTAGGGCGGCAGGGGGTAGTGTGAATGGCAGTCCCTCGTTTTGGTGGCAGGCCTCTGCCCACCATAAGAACTCCAGGCGTAGACAAGGAATGATAGGAATCATTGTTTCCAGGCTGTGACAATGTTGACTCCACAGACTTTTTAAGTACCACTGTAGTTTTCTCATATGCAGTCTTGCATATGGAATTAGAAGAATGCAGGAGGCCATGAAACCCAAGGCTTGCAGTATTTGTCTTGCAGATAGCAGGGTTTTTGAGGCCACTTGTTTGAAGGAAGTTACCAAATGAATTTGCTTCTCTGGCGTGAGGAAAGCCATTTGGACAGTTGTATTCAAGCTTGCACCCAGGAATGTAATCTGTTGACAGGGTATCAGTTGTGATTTCTTTTCGTTTATGGTGTACCCCAGACAAGTAAGAACCATTTTTACAAACGTCAGATGATTTAGGAGTATGCCCTGGTTTTCTGCCTGAATTAGACAATCGTCCAGATATGGATATATTTGAATATTTATTTGCCTGCAAAATGCAATAGCAGGAGCCAGGCACTTTGTGAGTACCCTGGGTGCATTAGACAAGCCAAAGGGCAGTGCAGAGAAAGTACAGTTGTGTACCTACCATAAATGTAGATGTTCGAGTGTATTCACTGTTGCAGTCATTACACTTGGGTTATCCTGCTGGCAGGCTACCCGCAGTCGGCCTGAATTCCAAAGTCCTGGTCTGGCGACGGTTGCTGTCGCCTCTTCCCTGACGTCAGTGCGCCAGGGGTATACAAGATGCAGCCGACGCCATTTTCTTCAGTTTTTCTTGCTCCAGATGTCAGGTGCCCCCAAAAGGGTAGGCTAAAAACATTGCTTATAAAAAAGCATGCACTAACATAAACATTACCTTCATCTACAAGCAAATACACCACATAGGTTGTATAGAATAGAGAAGTACAGATAAGCCCCAGCAAAGAAAGGGGGATGGTGGGTGGGTAACCTGGACTGCAACAGTGAATATACTCTAACATCTACATTTATGGTAGGTACACAACTGTACTATGTTCATCGTGTTTCACTGTTGCAGGCATTACACTTGGTTTAATACCAAAGCTGAGGTTGAGCGGCTGGGTCTAAATACAATTTGGAGTGGCTATAAGGCCCTGCAGAACTGCAGTGGCAAAGCCTGCTCTGGATTTAGAGTAAAGAGGTAAGTGGTAGTGCTTTGTAAAAGTATGCACTGAAGTCCAAGTTGCAGCATCTAAAATATCCTTGGTTGGTACTCCTCTGAGGAAGGCTGCTGAGGTGGCTGCTGCCCTGGTCAAATGTGGCCTAATGCCATTAAGCACTGATTTGCCATGTTGTGAATAGCAGAAACGAATGCAGTGTCCTGTCCATTTTGAAATAGTCGGCTTTGAGTTAGCCTTTCCTTGTGATCCTGCAGCATATGCCACTAAACGTTGCTCAGTCTTTCTGAAAGCTTTAGTTTTGTCCAGGTAGAAGCGTAGCTATGTCCAGAGAATGCAGACGTCTCTCCCCTTTTCTGTGGATTTGGATAAAAAATAGGCAAATGAATGGTTTAAGAGCCACACTGGATACCACCTTAGGCATAAATGTTGGGTTCTTCCTTAGAGAAACCCTGTCCAGATGGAAAATGATAAAAGGTTCCACAGCCATTAATGCCTGCAACTCTGAGACTCTTCTTGCTGAAGTTATTGCTAGGAGCAGAGCTGTTTTCCATGATAAGAATTTTATCTCAGCTGTATTGGCTGGCTCAAAAGGAGGCAGTGTGAGCTTTTCCAAGACAAAATTGAGGTCCCATGTAGGTATCGGTGCTCTCCTTGGAGATCTTATGTTTTTGGCCCCTCTGAGGTAACTGCCTTAGCAGTGGATGTGAAAAAATAGGTGGTTCCGTATTGTAATGAGCTGAAATGGCAGAGGCATGGATCTTAACTGATGAGAAGGATAGGCCTTTGTCCAGCATCTCAGTTAGGTATTGTAAAATCTGAGGAATATTTGGAACAAGCATGTCAATTCCTTGGCCCTGGTTCCAAGCACAGAATCTCTTCCATTTTTCTGCATAAGATTTTCTGGTGCTGGGCCTCCTGGCCTCCAAAATAACATCCATAACTGCTTTAGAGAGGTGTGTTCTGAGTGGTTATATTATTCGCCATGCAGCCAGATTTAAGGTTCTGAGTTGGCTGTGCAGGATCTGATTGTTTTGTTGGGTCAGTAGATGAGGAATTTGAGGCAAAGTCCAGGCTGGGCCTTGAGTCAAGCTCTTCAGGACTGGGTATCAGTGCTGGCGTGGCCAGTCTGGGGCAATCAGTATCATTTTTGGCTTCTCTTGTCTGACCTTTAGGAGTACCTTGGGGAGGAGAGGCAGTTGAGGAAAGGCATATACTGTAAGGGTTTTCCAGCTGAATGATAGAGCATCCACCTTCCATGCTTGTTTGTGATAAGTCCTTGTGCAGAATCTCTGTAGTTGGCAGTTGTGAGGGGAGGCAAATAGATCTATGTCTGGGCATCCCCATTTCCTTGTTATCATGCTGAAGACTTGTGGCTCTAGTTTCCACTCGTGAGGGTCCAGGAGGTTTCTGCTTAGTTTGTCTGACAGAGTATTTGTCTTTCCTGGCAGGAATTGTGCTTGCAGATGCACTTGGTAAGGCAATGCTGTGCTCCACAAAATCATGGCTTGCCTGCAGAGGGGGTAGGAATGTTCCTCCTTGCTTGTTTATGTTCCACATGACTGTAGTATTGTCCGTCTTTATCAACAGTTGTCCTGGATGGAGTAGGTCGTTGAAGGCTGTCAGGGCATTCTGAACAGCTAGCATCTCTCTTTGGTTGATATGAAGATGCATTTGGCTTGCGGGCCACATGCCCTGAATACATTTTCCTGCCATGTGGGCCCCCCAGGCATAATCCGATGCATCTGTTGTTAGTGTCTGCCTGACTGTGGGTAAAGTGAATGGCTGTCCCTTGTTGTGGTGACAGGCCAGTGCCCACCATCGAAACTCCTGTTGCAGGCAGGGAATGAGGGTAATTAATGTTTCCAGGCTGTGGCAATGTTGAGTCCAAACACTTTTTAGATACCAATGTAGCTTCCTCATATCCAGTCTTGCATATGGAATTAGCAGAATGCAGGATGCCATGAAGCCCAAAGCCTGCAGAATTTTTCTTGCAGGTAACTGGGTTTTTTGCTGCCATCTTTTCGAAGTAAGAAGTCAGTTGCCTTTGTTTGTCTGGCATGAGATAAGCCATCTGGGCAGTTGTATTTAAGCTTGCACCCAGGAATATTATCTCTTGAGAGGGTACTAGTTTTGATTTCTTTTCATTTACTGTATACCCTAGGCAAATTAGTAATCTTTTTACAAACGCCAGATGCTTTAGTAGAATGTCCTTGCTCTCTGCTTGAACAAGGCAGTCATCCAAGTAGGGATATATTTGAATTCCTCTGTCTGCAAAATGCAATTACTGGTGTGAAGACCCTGGGCACAGTAGATAAGCCAAAGGGCACTGCAGACAATTGGTAGTGCATTGAGCCAGCTATGAATCTGAGGTATGTTCTGCAAGATTGTCTGATTGGGACATGCAAGTATGCATCTTTGAGGTCCAAAGTTACGAGCCAAGCCTTCTTGCCCAGCATGGGCAGAAGTTGCTGCAGTGTCAACATTTTGAATTTTGGAATGTCCAGAAAAGTGTTTAGAATAGACAGGTCCAGTACTGATCTCCAGGCTTTGTCCTTTCTGGGTACCAAGAAAAGTTGAGTAAAATCCTTGTCCCTGCTCTTGCTGTGGTACTCGCTGAATAGCAGTTATGTCCATGAGAGATGAAATTTGCTCTTGTGCCTCTGCCCATTGATTGTGTGGCGGGTCTGGCATACCTATTGTCTTTGGAAGGGTGTGAAAGTGGAACCTGTAGCCCTGAGAAACAATATTCAAGACCCATTTGTCCTGGGTGATCATGTGCCAATTTTGTGTAAAAAGTGCTAGCTTTCCCCCTAAGGGTGCTGCCAAAAGATAAGTGCTTGGCATTGGCAGTGGAAAGTCATTGGGACTGTTTCCTATATGGCTGTGATTTGTCTTCTCTGCTTTTGGAGGTAGAAGCACCCCATTGTTTAGGCCTGTATGAGCCTTGGGGCTGAGATCTGCCTCTAGGGCGTCTGTATCTACATCTTTGTGGCCTGTCTGACACTAGAAAGGACCAATTCTTAGAAGGCCAGTTCCTGCTAAATCAGAGTGGCTGAACCTGCAAAAAATCCTTTACTGTCTGCGTAGATTTCGCTTCATCCTCCATTTTCTTTAACATCTCTTCTGCCTTAACACCAAAGTATCATGCAGTAATGGAGCATCCAATAATTTTGCTTTAACATGATCAGGCAGATTTCTGTTCCTTTAACCAAGCATGCCTTTGAATGACAGAGCCTGTAACAGCAGCCCTGCAAGAGGCCTCCAGTAAATCAAAACCACATTGTAAAGTATGCTTTCCCACTTGTTCAGCTGCATGTAATAAATCCTGCATTTTCTTGATTTCATAACATTCAGAATTTGTCAGCATTTTCTGTTTTAGCAGTGACATTAAGTATTGCTGATATTTTAGCATATGGAACTGACAATTTAAAGCCCTTACAGCCAAGGTAGCAGAGGTGTAAACTTTCTTCCCCATCTGTCCAGTGCTCTAGAATACCTATAAGAGGGGACAGGGTTTTTTGCAGTGGAAGCCTTGACCCTTTTGGGACCCTAAGATATAGTTTCTGGGTCAGCAGCAGGGTTTTTATATAGAAATTTATGTGAATCTGGAACCCTGTATTACCTGTTTGGCTTAATGGGTGCAAGGGGGTAAAGAGTCAGAAGACAGACCGGACTCTGAAAATGCATCATCTACAATGTCTAGTACAGGTTGAATAGCAAGAGGTCTGTGCTGAGGCAGTAAAAGAAAATCTCTGAGCCTTTTCTTAGATTCTGAGTAATCTTGGCTCTCCCAGTGGAAATGCTCCCTCATGGTGTGCAGGGTTTCTCCAAAAGAATAGTCCTCAGGAGGAGAGGCTGAAGGGATAGATTCTTCAGCATCAGAGTCCTCATAGGGAGGAAGAGAGTATCCGTGTTCTGAAGAGGAGTCACATAAGATGGAAACCTGATCAGAGGAATCATATTCAGTGTCTTGCCTAGGTCTCTTATCAGGAGGGGGATGGGAAACCTGATCAATGTAATTAGGTCTTCGGCCATTTTGAGCATCTGTTTCTTAGGCATGGAAGTCTGTCCAGAAGAATGCTGCACTTGTTTCTTTGTCTTTAAAGCTGTTTTAGCCTTTGCCTTGGAAGCTGAGGTTGGCTTGATATACAACTGTGTAGGTCTGAAAACACCCTCAGAAGCCGATGCCTGCACAGTGGCTCCAGACCAATCTGAGGGAATAGTTTCTGAAGGCCCAATACCTTGAGTATCCACAAGCCTAGTTGTCTCCACATGGGAGTCAGAGGCGGCCGGTGGCTCTGAGGTAGTGGGTGTGTCAGGGGCTGCGAAAGCGCCTCACTGAGAACCGGCGACTGGCCTAGCGGAGGCTTCGTAATCGGTTTTGGACCTCGGAAGCCTGTCCTTTTCTTTTTCCTTGCGCTTTTTATGAACTCCGGTCGTCGGCTGTTCCGACAGCATTATATAGTTAAACCTTCGGCCAAAGTAATGAAAGGCAAAATCATACAGACGCTTAATAGTGCGTTGGTTAAATCTAGCACAAAACCAACAACTAGCAACGTCGTGGTCAGGGCCTAGGTAAGGAATACAGTAAGAATGAAAATCCTTATGAGGTATTTGCTTCGTACAAGAAATAAAATTGTTAACTTTTTCTGACATCGGTCTGGAGCAAGAAAAAAGTTTCCCCAACGGGGTACTTGGATTTATTGAAGACTTCGGATCTGAAATTCAATTTCGAAAATCTCAGGAGTCGGCCGACCTGCACTTGAGAACTGCTTTTGCTTTGGGCACCGTACGGCAAGAAAGACTGAAGAAAATGGCGTCAGCTGCATCTTCTATACCCCTGGCGCACTGACGTCAGGGAAGAGGCGACAGCAACAGACACCGGACCAGGACTTTGGAATTCAGGCTGACTGCGGGTAGCCTGCCAGCAGGATAACCCAAGTGTAATGACTGCAACAGTGAAACACGAACATCTGATGATGCAAGTAGCCTGCTTTGAAGTGTAGGTATCTTCTGCAAGATTCCCCAATTGGGATGTGCAGGTATGCTTCTTTTAAATCTAGAGTTGCCAACCAGGTGCCTAGTACAGGAAGCAACTGTTGAAGAGTCAGCATCTTGAATTTTGGAATCTCCAGAAAGGTGTTTAGAGTAGACAGGTCCAGAATTGGATGCCATGATTTGTCTTTTCTGGGTACCAGAAAAAGCCTGGAATACAAACCTTGTCCCTTTTCCTCTTCTGGTACCAGTTGAATAGCCCCCATGTTTAAGAGGGAAAGTACTTGTTTTTGAGCCTCTGCCCACTGACTTGGGGGCAGGTCTGGCCACCCGTTTGGTGTTGGGCAACGTGTAGAAATTAAATCTGTATCCCTGGGACACTATTTAGAACCCATTTGTCCTGGGTTAGGAGTTCCCAGTTCTTTGCATGAAGAGCAATCTTTCCCCCCAAAAGGGCTGTTAAAAGGTAAGTGCTTGGTAATTTTAAAATGAAGTCATTGAGACTGTTTATCATAGGGGATGTCTTGTTATTTCCAGATTTGGAAGTGGAGGCCCCCCACTGCTTAGTTCTGAGAGTCCCCTGAGACTGAAACCTGGGGTTTTTGCTGTGTCTAGGTTTGGCTTGAGAGGATCTGGAAGGGGCTGGAAAAGACCAATTCTTAGTAGGCCAGTGCCTACTAAATCTTGGAGGTTGCACTTGTAAGAAATCTTTAACAGTTTGCATAGATTTAGCTTCATCTTCCACCTTTTTTAGAACCTCTTCAGCCTTATTGCCAAACAGGCGGTCCTGATTTAAAGTAGCATCCAACAATTTAGCTTTAACATGATCAGGCAAAGATTGCTCCTTAAGCCAAACATGCCTTCTAAGCACAGAAACAGTAACAGCAGCCCTGCAGGAGGCCTCTAAAGAATCAAAACCACATTTGCAAAGTATGTTTTCCAACTTGTTCAACTGGCAGTTTAAAGCTCTGATTGCGAAGGTTGCAGAAGTATAAACCTTTTTACCCAATATATCCAGCGCCCTGGAGTCTCTATCAGAAGGGGTAGGATTTTTAGCAGTAGAAGCCTTAATGCCCTTGGGACCCTGAAAAATGGTTTCTGGATCTGCAACAGGATTTTTGAAAAGGAACTTGTGGGACTCAGGAACCCTGTAGTATCTGTCAGGTTTACTAGGAGCCGGAGGCTGGGAAACAGGGCCAAACTGGATTCCAAGAACACATCATCAACAATGTCTAGTACAGAATGTATAGCCAAAGGCCTATGCTGAGGTAGAAGGAAATCCCTAAGCTTCTTTTTTGAATCAGAAAATTCCCGAGTTTCCCCAGTGGAAATGCTCCCTTAAAGTATGTAAAATTTCCCCAAAAGAGAAATCCTCAGGGAAGGAAGCAGAGGGAATGGAATCCTCTGCATCAGAATCCTCATAAGTATATATGGACAAATCCATGTCATTAGAAGAGTCAGAAGAAACAGAATCCTGATCAGAAAATTCATAATCAAGCGCAACCCTAGGCCTCGGGGGGGGGGGGGGGTGACTACCCCTATTAGAGTAATTAGATCTTCAGCCATTCTGATCATTTGTTTTTTAGGCATAGGGGCTTGAACATGTGGCCTGGGTGTCAGTTTTTTAGACATAGATCAAGATTTAGGCCTTAGTAATGAAGGCGGTGTCAATTTAATATGCAAGTCTGTAGGCCTGAATACAGACTCAGAGGCCGGTGCTTGCACAGCGGCTCCGGACGCATCCAAGGTAGAGACATCCAAGGGTTCCATAGGTGAAGCATCTCGCGGGCATACTGGACTCCGAATGGGTCTCAGTAGAGGCCTGTGAATCAGAAGTAGCGGTTATCAGGGGCTGCAAAAGCACCTCACTGAGTACCGGCGAACTAGCGATTGGCTTAGGAGAAGCGTTGTGGGCAGTTTTGGACCTTGGCGGCCTGTGTCTGTCTATCATTGCGTTTTTTCGGAATTCCGGCAGTCGGATGGCTAACTGACATTTCTGTATAATTAAACAGAGTACCAAAGACAGATAGTGCGCTGATTAAATAAAGCACAAAATCGACAGCAAGGTACGTCGTGGTCAGGGCCTAGGCAAGGAATACAGTACGAATGAAAATCTTTATGAGGTATTTGATTTCCACAAGTAATGCAATTATTAACTTTTACTGACATTGGTAAGGAGCAAGAAAAAGTTTCCCCAATGGGCTACTTAGCTTTAAGTTGAAGACTCTGGTTCTGAAACTCGAAAACAAAAATTTCAGGAGTCTGCCAACTGGCACTTGAGAGCTGCTTCTGTTTCGGGCACCGCACGGCAAGAAAGACTGAGGTAATGGCGTCGGCTGCATGTTTTATACCCCTGATCTGACGTCATGGAAGAAGGGACAGCAACCGACGCAGGACCCAAGACTTTGTTAATCAGGCCGACTGAGGGCAACCTGCCAGCAGATTACTCAAATGTAATGACTGCAACAGTGAAACACGAAGAACATCAGGAGGGATAGCTAGAGGCCTGTGCTGAGGCAAGTTTAAAAATTCCCCGAGTCTTTTGGACTGTGGGTAGTCCTGGCACTCTCAGGGGAAATGCTCTCTAAGGGTATGCAGGGTTTCACCAAAAGAAAAAAATCTTCTGGTGGGGAAGCAGAGAGAATGGAATCCTCTGCGTCAGAATCCTCATAGGTAGATAAGGGTATGTCCTGGCAATCAGAAGGGTCAGAGTCACTGGACTCATAAGAATCAGAAGGAAAATCTGTTCTTGGTCTTTTTGAGGGGGAAGGCTGGCTTCCCTTAATTAAAGTAATAAGGTCTTCAGCCATTCTAAGCATTTGTTTCTGTGGCATGAGGGCCTGAGAATGTGCAGTGGTCGTTGGTTTCCTAGGTGCAGTGGGAACTCTGGGCCGGAGAAATTTGGTATTTTTGGTTTGAAACGAAGTAGTCGGTTTAATATTAAAATTGGAAGGCCTGAATACACCCTCAGAAGCAAGTCTGCTCCAGACCCACCCAAGGTAGAGACAACCGTAGGTTCCATAGTCGAAGAATCATCTTGTGGCATACCGGACTCCGAATGGGTCTCAGTAGAGGCCTGCAAATCTGTAGAAGCTGGTATCAGGGGCTGTGAAAGAGCCTCACTGAGTACCGGCGGACTGGCGACTAGCTTAACGGAAGCGTCATCGGCAGTTTTGTACCTATGCGGTCTGTCTCTGACCGTCTTTATCCTTATGTTTTTTCGGAAGATCGGTAGTCGGATGGCTTATCGAAGACATTTCGGAATAGGGAGAACAAGAGTAAAAGAATTTAGTGACAAAAATAGCCCGACGACAAACAGTTCTGGCGTTGAACAAGGCACAAAACCGATAGCAAGGAACGTCGTGGTCTGGGCCTAAACAGGTGACGCAGTGAGAATGAAAATCTCAGTGAGGTATTTGCTTTCCACAGGCAAGACAATTATTAATTTTTTCTGACATCAGTTAGAGCAAGAAAAAAGGATCCCCTACGGGGCACTTATCTTTTAGAAGACTTCAGGTCTGAAACTCAAAAAATGAAAATTTCAGGAGGTGGCTGACCGGCACTTGTGAACTGCTTCTGCTTCGGACTTTGCATGGCAAAAAAAGGTGATGTGATGGTGTCGGCTGTATGTTTTATAGCCCCGAAGTCATGGAAGAAGCGAGAGCATCCGACGCAGAAATCCCAAGACTCTAGTGATGACTGCAACAGTGCAACACAAAGAACATCCCCCCTCAGCAACAACTAGACTAAAAAACGTCTCCAAGGCCAATTACAACCTCTTATGTGACAGCATAAATAGCTTCATAGCACCTCCTCCCACTGATGGAACAGACATCTATGCAGAGTTATACACCAATGCTTTATACGAGCACCTATACAACTGTATTGATGCTGCTGTCAGAACCAAAGCAGGACCTTCAAGCAAAAACAAACCTACCTGGTGGACAACTGCCATTAACAGGCTATATAACAGGAAAACAAAACTGCTGTTCAAGTAGAAAGGAACAGTCTCAAAACTGGAAACGCTCTTTCCTCAACTTAAACAAGTAAATAAGACTCCTAGTGAAGTCATCCAACGCTAACTGCAAATCCAGATTAGCTTTCCTAACTAAGGATAAGCACAAGGAGTTCTTTAGTAACATTCGTAACCTCAAAAGTAAGGAACAGATATGCGCCAAACTCGTAGTTAATGGTACTACAATATACAGAAAGTACAGTTTTGTACCTACCATAAATGTAGATGTCCGAATTGGATAGCATCTGCAGTCATAACAACTGGGTTGTCCTGTCGTCAGGCAGCCCTTCAGTCGGCCGGATTCCAAAGTCCGGGTCCGGCTTCGGCTGATGTCGCACTTCACCCGACGTCATCTCTGTTGGTCTTCGGGTATAAAAGCATCAGCCGACGCCATTTTCTTCAGTGTTTCTTGCCCCAGATGCCAGAAGCCCTATAGAAGGCTAAAAATTTTGGATAGATGCCAATGTTTCCAAAAGATAGAGGTAAACACAAAATAAGCATGTATGTACATAAATACAAACAAATACACCATGAAAGAAATCCCCCCACTAGCTAGCTATTAGAAGGGTAAACACCCTAGGAGTACCACAGAGGGGAAGGAGGGAGGGTAATCCTGACTGCAGATGCTATCCAATTCGGACATCTACATTTATGGTAGGTACAAAACTGTACTATGTCCTTCATGGATGCATCTGCAGTCATAACAACTGGGTAGAATACCATAGCCAACTAGGCAGGAGGATAAAAGTAGATTATGGTGTGTTTAGGATCCCTTGCAGAACAGCAGTGGCAAACCCTGCTCGGGATCTGGAATATAGAGGTAAATTATAATGCTTGGCAAATGTATGCACGGAGGTCCAAGTAGCCGCCTCAATAATGTCTTTGGTAGCCACTCCTCGTAAGAAGGCTGTGGTAGTGGCTGTTGCCCTTGTAGAATGAGGTCTTATGTTCTGTGGAATTGGTTTTCCATGGAAGGAGTAACAGAATCGTATGCAATTTCCTATCCATTTGGAGATTGTCTGTTTGGAAATAGCTTTTCCTTCCCTTCCTGTTGCATAGGCTACGAAAAGTTGGTCAGTCTTTCTGCTATTTTTGTTCTGTCCAAGTAGTAGCGTAGCTGTCTATGTACATCCAAGGTATGCAGTATTCTTTCCCTCTGTTTTGTGGGTTGGGAAAGAAGGTAGGTAGGTGGATTGCTTGGTTTAAAGACACTCTGGATACCACCTTAGGCATAAATGTAGGATTAGTCCTCATGGACACTCTATCTTGGTGGAAGATTAGAAAGGGTTGCACTGCCATTAAGGCCTGTAGTTCTGAAACCCTCCTTGCTGAAGTAATTGCCAGTAGGAAAGCAGTTTTCCATGACAGGTGTTGTAGGTCTGCTGTTGCTGCTGGTTCAAAAGGTGATAGTGTCAATTTTTCTAGCACAAAGTTCAAGTCCCAAGCTGGCAATGGTGGTTTCCTTGGAGGTTTTACATTCTTGATTCCTCTGAGGAACTGCCTGAGCAAAGGGTGTGATAAAACAGGTGGAGCAAAGCTGTATTCTGCTGAAATAGCTGATGCATGAATCTTGATGGAGGAGTAGGACAGGCCTGAATGAAGTAGTTCGGCCAGATACTCCAGAATGTTAGGCATATCTATGTTTGATGCATCTTTTCCTCTTTCAGAACTCCAAATGACAAACCTTTTCCATTTCCCAGCATAATTCCTTCTAGTTGAAGGCCTGCGTGCTTCAAGAATAATGTCTTTAACTCTTTGTGAAAGTTCTGTATTAGCAGCTGCTGTGTGATGTTCCATGCAGTCAGTTGCAGCGTTTTTAGGTTTGGATGCATGGTGCTGAAGTTGTTCTGAGTTAGCATCAAAGGCATCAGGGGTATTGGCCACATATTGTTCCGAGACATGCTCCTCAGCAGTGGGTACCAATGCTGTCTTGGCCAGTTTGGAGCTATCAGGATTATCCTTGGACGTTCCTCCTTGATTTTTAGTAGTACTTTGTGTATCAAGGAAGAGGTGGGAATGCATATGCTGTTAGGCCTTTCCAGCTGAAGGAGAGCGAGTCCACTTTCCATGCTAGTGGGTGGAATGTCCTTGTGCAGAATTTTTTGAGCTGGTGATTGAAAGGTGATGCGAATAGATCTATCTGAGGCATTCCCCATTTCTTTGAGATGGTCTTGAAGATATCCGGGTGCAGCTGCCATTCGTGGGCATCCGATGTGGTCCTGCTTAACATATCTGCTAGAGTTTTCTTTTCCTGGCACAAATATTGCCTGTAACTGGATGTTGTAGCTGAGTGCCAGGGTCCACAGCTCCAAAGTCATTCTGCATAGGGGTAAGAATGAGTGCCTCCCTGTTTGTTGATGTACCACATGACTGTGGTGTTGTCTGTCCTTATCATCAAGTGGTCCTCCTTGAGAAATGGTCTGAACTTTTGGATTGCCAGTTTTACTGCCAGCATTTCTTTTAGGTTGATGTGCAGGTGAAGTTGGTCCTGTGTCCACAATCCTTGCGCATTTGTCCAGCATATGCCCCCATCCTAGGTCTGAAGCATCTGTTGTGATGGTCTGGCTTGCTTGACCCTTGCGAAAGGGCAGGCCTGGGTTTGACTGGCATGCCTGAGCCCACCATAGGAACTCCTGTTTTAAGCATGGTATTAGTGGGATTTCCGTTTCTAGGCTGTGTCTGTGTTGGGACCATAAATTCTTTAGGTACCACTGTAGTTTTCTCATATGTAGTCTGGCAAATGGAACCAAGATTATGCATGATGCCATGAAACCCAAGGCCTGCAGTACCTTTCTTGCTGTTAACTTGTTCAGTTTTGTTAGTGCCAAGAAGTAAAGAGGGAGTTCTTTTGTTTTTCTGTAGTTAGGAATGCCATTTGTCTTACTGTGTCCAATTCCGCTCCCAGGAAAGTCCTTGTCTGGGATGGTATCAGTCTTGACTTTTGTAAATTGACTGTGTATCCCAGTGCTTGAAGCAAGTAAATGACCCTTTGTAAATCTGTTGTCAGCTTGCTTTTGTTGTCTCCTTGTATCAGGCAGTCGTCCAGGTATGGATAAATTTGAATTCCCTGTAGTCTGCAATGGGCGATTACTGATGCCAGGCATTTTGTGAATACTCTGGGCAGTAGATAAGCCAAAGGGCAATGCTGAGAATTGATAGTGCTCTGATCCTGCAAGAAATCTGAGGTATCTTCTGCAGATTGGTCGAATGGGGACGTGCAGGTATGCCTCCTTGAGATCTAGAGTTACCAGCCAACACTCCTTGCCCAGCATGGGAAGAAGTTGCTGTAGGGTCAGCATTTTGAATTTTGGGACAATGATGTAAGTATTCAGGGTGGACAGGTCTAGAATTGGTCTCCAACTTTTTTCCTTTCTTGGAACTAGGAATAGTCTGGAGTAGAACCCCTTTCCTTGCTCTGCTGTTGGCACTTTCTCCACAGCTCTCATGTTTGCTAACTCCATTATCTGTTGTAGAGCCTCTGTCTTTTGATTTGGAGGTAGATTTGGCATTCCTCTTTGTCTGGTAAAGTGTGGAAGTGGAACCGGTAACCTTGATCTATGGTTCGTAAAATCCACTTGTCCTTTGTTATGTGGTGCCAGTTTTTTGAAAATAAGGTTAGCTTTCCGCCTAGAGGAGCTGCTATTTGTTCCCTGGTAGGCGGTTTAGGATTAAGTCACTGTGGCTGTGTTGATGTAGTGGCAGGTGTTGAGTCTGTGCCTCTGTTGTTACCTTGCCACTGTCGTCCTCTGTAGGCACCTCCTCTGGATTGGTTTCTGCCTCTGGAACGTCTATTCCTGCCCCTTTGAGGTCTTGTGGAGTCAGGAAAGGACCAATTTTTGGCAGGCCAGTTCCTGCTAAACCTTGGGGTTGAACCTGCAAGAAATCTTTAACTGTCTGGACTGATTTTGCCTTTTCTTCCATTTTCTTCATAACCTGCTGGGCAGGTGTACCAAACAAACTTGTTTTATCCATAGGAGCATCTAGCAATTTAGATTTAACATGATCCGGTAAAGCTTGCTCCTTTAGCCATGCATGCCTTCTAATTACAGTGCCAGTCATGGCTGATCTAAATGAAGCCTCCAGTGCATCATAGCCACATTTTAAAGAGTGGTTACTAACTTGCTGTATGTTATTTACCATTTCTAATACATATTTCTTATCAAGAGATTCATCAGTGGTTAGCTTTTTAGTTAACTGATCAAGCATAAACTCTTGGTATTGTATCATGTGAAACTGACAGTTTAAAGCTCTAGCTGAGAGAGTGGCTGAAGTGTAAACCTTTTACCCCATCTGTCTAATGACCTTGCTTCCCTTTCAGAAGGAACAGGGTTTTTAGCTATGTTCGGCTACTGCCTTGGGACCCTGGGAAATAGTTTCGGGTCTGCAAGAGGGGCCTTGTAAAGGTGGTGATGAGTATCTGGCACCCTGTAAAATCTGTCTGGTTTGGCAGGGGCTGGGGTAAAGAATCTGGAGCGGAGCAGACATCATTGAAAGCATCATCCACCACAGAGAGAACAGGAGGTATAGCTAAGGGCCTGTGCTGTGGAAGGTGCAAAAGGTCCTAAGTCTTTTCTGGAGTCTGAAAAATCCTGTTGCTGCCATTGGAACTGTTCTCGCATGGCATGCAAGGTTTCCCCAAAGGAGAATTCTTCTGGTGGGGAAGCAGCTGGAATGGATTCTTCAGCATCAGAATCTTCAAAATTGGAGAAAGGAGCCTCTGGCTGGTCAGTTATGTCTGATTCATCAGCAGAATCATCAGAGGACACTGGCTCATGGGGCTCTGCCCTAGGTCTCTTCTCTGGGGGCTGAGAGGCCCTGTCTGGGTGAGATTGAGATCCTCTAATTAATGAAATCAAATCTTCTGCCAAAGTAAGCATTTGAGAACTGGAAGAGGGCCTGGTTGAGGGGGTTTAACAGGCACTGTTTTAGTAGTCTTGGCTGCTTTAGCCCTGGCGAAGGCCTTAATGGACATGGCTGCTGGAGGCCTAGCAGCACCACGTGCTGGGGTAGAGACATCCAAGGGAATGGTGTCTGATAAGTCAGTGGTAAGCACCGTAGTGGGTAAAATTTCTGAGGCCGATTCAAGAGTGTTAGCAGGGACCTCAGTTGTAGAGGTAGATTCAGCTGTATTTGATCAGTTTTCTCGGTTTCGCCGAAACCCGACACACTCGTGGTTTGCTTAACCATGGTTTCGCCGAAACCGCGGACCGCGAGTGTCGGTCTTTTTCTTTGCGTTTTTTGGCAGAATGCGTAGTCGGAGGATCCGACGGCATAATGTACGCAAAATCAGAACCGAAAAACTGTTCTGCAAACTCCGACCGACGTCTAAGCGTTCGTCGGTTGAAAGAAGCACAGGACGAACAGGCTGCTACGTCGTGGGCTGGGCCTAAGCAAGGCAGGCAGTAAGAGTGGAAATCTTTATGAGGTATTTGTTTCCCACAGGTTAAACAATTATTAACTTTTTCTGACATCGGCTGAGGCAAGAAAGAGTCCCCAACGGGGTACTTAGCTTTAGAAGTCTTCGAAGTAGTATTCGGTAGAAGTAATCTCTGGATCCGACCGACCGGCACTTGCGAACAGCTTCTGCTTCGGGCGCCACGCGGCAAGAAAGACTGAAGAAAATGGCGTCGGCTGATGCTTTTATACCCGAAGACCAACAGAGATGACGTCGGGTGAAGTGCGACATCAGCCGAAGCCGGACCCGGACTTTGGAATCCGGCCGACTGAAGGGCTGCCTGACGACAGGACAACCCAGTTGTTATGACTGCAGATGCATCCATGAAGGACATCCTGTGCAAATAGCAAACCTATTAGCTGACAAGTTCAGAGAAAACTTCACTCCTGTCCCCACCACACATACCCCCCACAGCTTCCCCAACACCTGTCCCTCTCACCTAGTATCTCAAAGGAGCATGTCTTAAATTCCCTCTCCAAGGCCAAAAACACAGCCCCTAGGGGACCAGACAACATTCCAGGCTGTATTCTACATGAATTAAAACAGGAATTAGCATCACCATTGGGTACGCTTTTCAATAACGGCCAAAGCAATGGCTTTGTCTCAATGGAATAGAAAACGGCTACAGTCATCCCTTTGCACGAAGGGTGTGCATCCCTAGACCTTGGGAATTACAGACCCATCAGCCTAACCAGCGTTAGATGCAAGGCCATGGAATGAATCATCATGGACCTTAATAAAGATATAGGAAATCTCCAAACACTCAACCCACTAAGTCTGGCATTGTCAAGTGGAGATCATGCCTGTTAAACTTCGTGGAGGTCTTGAAGACCGTCACCAAAGCCCTAGATAAGGGCAAATCTGTGTTTACAATCTACCTAGACCTAGCCAAGGCCTTTGACACAATCCCCCAACTCAAGCACCATTGATAAATTCACCCAGTGGGTATTGACCCATATATAGTCAAGTGGGTTGCAAACTGGCTCATTGACAGAACTCATATGGTCAAAATAGGGGACTCCACCTCTTCCATAGGTAGGTACTAGGCTATCGGCCCAAGGGCCTACGTAAGCCTAGCCAACAAGGTTCCCTGGCTTACGCCACCCAAAAAAGTTATTCTCCTGTGCCACTGTTGAGCAGACAAACAGAAGTGATCCCCGGGGTGTATTTCCTATTTCCCATCCACTCATCAAGATTTTTCTTGAGTGCTAACGAAGAACTTTGCTTGACATAGATGGGTAGCCTGATCCAGAGTATGGGAAGTCTCTGGGACAGGAATCTATCCCTCCAGCATGTCCTGTTTATTGTGGTGACAACGTTTATGTCCCTAGAGCGTGTAGCTCGGAAGGATTGGGATTTCTTTAGGTGTAGCATGTCCAGCAGCTCTGGGTTTGACATAGCTTTATATGTTAGGCAGAGATCACCTCGGAGTAGACAATATGCTGCGGAGTAAAGCTGGAGTTCTTTGAGACGGTCAGTGTAAGGTATTTGTTTGAGGCCAGTAATCCTTGAGAGGTACTTCTGTGGCCTTTCCAGCTGCTGCAGATGTCTTGTGAGGTACATTCCAAAAGGGGCGTTGTACTCTACAATGGGTCTAATAAGTGTCGATCAGAGGGGAACAATGACCTCTTTTTTCCTTGATGAGAACCTTTTTATGATGAGGTGTGCCACGTAGGACTTCCTGACTACTGTGGCGATGTGATTATCAAAGGAGAGACTACTGTCCACCTAGGTTCCCAGGTCTCTAATCACACATTCGTTATTAAGTTGATTGCTGCCTATGTGGCAGTTCATGGGTACAGAGGTTTTACCAATGGGATGACACTGCACTTTTTGGCACTGAGCTTGAAGCCATGGCTCTGACACCAGGCATCTGTCTCAGCGAGGCCCTTCTGTAGGATGTCCACATCATTTGGGGACTTGACTATGGCTCTTAGCTTGCAGTCATCTGAGAACTTCAATTAGCCAGAGGCCTTCTGTGTTAGCCTGTACTTCAGAGAAGTAGATACCAAACAGGAGAGATCCCAGGACTGAACCCTGTGGTACTCCACTTGTCACTGGTTTGAGGTCAGATTTGGAGTCTGCAACTTTTACAGTGGGGGTTCTGTCAGTGAGCCAGTTGGCAACCCATCTTGTGACGTTGAGATTTATACCTAGTTTAGTGAGTTTAACTATAACTCCAGAATGGGGGATGGTGTCAAAAGCCTTGGCAAGGTCAAGATAGGTTGTGTGAACCACTTTACCCTCATCTATGGCTTTGGTGACTGCCTCAAGGAAGTTGATCAGGTTTAGGAGGCATGATCTGCCTTCCACAAACCCAAACTGGGTGGGATCCGGAGTTTGGAGGTTACCAATGTCTTTGTTTAGGAGTCCCATGATGATACGTTCCATAGCCTTGCAGACCAGGCTCGTCAGGCTAATAGGGCAATAGTTCCCGGGATCAGTGGTGCCTCCCCTTTGTGGAGTGGGATAACTGTTGCTGTATGCCATTCAGTGGGCACAAAGCCTGATGCGAGACTATTACTGAACATGGGTGCTTAAGTGGGGAGCCAGTTCGTTCTGAAGTTCGTGTAAAACGCAGCCTGGGATGTTGTCCGGTCCCCATGGATGCTGTGTTTTTGGCTTTAGAGAGTGCAGCTTTTACCTATGTAGTTATGATTACAGGGACTCTGCATTCTTCCTGTATAGATATGGTCCCTTTAGGCGGAGGGGAGGGTAAAGTTAGCACTGAACCTATCTGCCAGGATGTTGGCAATATCAGTTGGTTATGTAATTATCCTGCCGTTGTGCTGTAACTCAGAGCAGATCTGGGTGTTACCATCGGGATTCTTGACATCGTTATAGAATGCTTTGTGGTTGTCCTTAGAATTAGTGGCGATATTCTTTTCGTAGCTAGCTTTGGAGGATCTTATAAGGGATCTCAGCTTCTTACTGAGGCTGACCAGTGAGCTCCTCCACTCGTGGGATTTTGCTCTCTTTTGCAACAGTTTTTTCCTTCTGTTGTACAGTTTGTTTATGGCAGGGGACCACCAGATCAGCTTCCTTTTTTTGGAGGATAGCGTCTTGGTTCTGTTTGGGATAGCACAATCCACGCACTCGTGTAAGTGCTTATAGAGTGCATTTGTGTAGGATTCAGCAGTTGTAACTGTACTGTCCATCTGCATGGGTGTCATGAAGTTCACCACGTCTGTCTTAAGAAGCATGAAGTTGGCTTTGGAGACATTTTTTACCGTGGTTTCCTTAATGGGAGGTGGGGGTGGGATGTGGATATCAAGGGTGATTAGCTTATGGTTGGATCGGACCAATGAGGAGTTGACTTCAGGTGTGGAACACCGGTCACTCTTGCTGGTAATGACTAGGTCTAGGTTATTGTTGCCCCTGGTGGGGGTGTGGATAAGTTGATCCAGGGCATTGGTGTTTATGAATTCCAGAAAGCGTCGAGTTAAGGAGTTGGTACATGAGTAGTTTTCCCGGTTAATGGTGGGGTAGTTGAAATCGCCCACTATTAGGGTGTTTGGTTGAACCCTAATATTTTCCAGTACATCAAGAAGAGAGGAGTGGGAATCCTGGGGCATGGTGGGGGACCTCTAGCAAGCTACAATTTGGATTGCAATTTTGCCCAGAGTTAGTTGCACTTGGATAACCTCGGATGCATTATGCTGAGCAACTAGCCTGGAGCTGTGGATATCCTTAATGAATATGGACACAACTCTGCCTTTGTTGTTTCGGTCCAGGTTACATGGCTGAAAAGTGTGGTACGAGTTATAGCCTGGTAGTGCAGGGGTACTCTCTGGAGCCTTGAACCAGGTCTCAGTCACTGCACAGATATCAATGTTCTTCATTTTAAGGAGTGCCTCGAGTGAGTGCATTTTGAGATTTAGACTTCTAGCATTGAGTAGCATTACACTCATTTTTGCTTGCCTGTTCCTGTTACGGTGGTGAATTGGTCATTTGAACCTTGCCTAAAAAAGGCACTATAGGGGCGGCAAGAGTCTTAGCCAGTATACGGAATCCCAGGGGCGACAGGTGCATGCCATCTGTGGCAAATCATTATGGTCTGTCAAACATGTCATCCCAAGCAGACAGATTCTGGATCCCCTTAGAATGACAAGCTTAGCCAATTCTGGGCGATGGCAGAATGCTTCTCAGGGCTAGGGTCATACCTGCCTGGGCTACAAGATCGGAGAAGCTCTTCCATGTCTCTCCATGTAGTCCAGGGAGGTACGTTTCAGGTCATTAACACCAACATGGACAATGACAGAGTCATATTTGTACTTGTGGAGTGACCCGAGTGTGTGGGTTATGTGGCAGGTCCAGCAGACCCATAACCAATGATGTTCCACAGAGATTGGTTTTGGGACCCCTACTGTTTGGAATCTACTTCTCTTAAGTACAGGCTGAAACTAAAGGGTTGCGGCTGACGAAGTTTGCTGATGACTGCAAAAGTACAGTTTTGTACCTACCATAAATGTAGATGTTCGAGTGTTCACCCTGCTGCAGTCATCACACTTGGGTTATCCTGTCATCAGGCGGTCCCCGCAGTCGGCCAGATTTCCAAAGTCTTGGTGCGACGTCGGTTGCTGTCGCCTCATCCCTGACGTCAGTGCGCCAGGGGTACATATATTGCAACAGATGCCATTTTCTTCAGTTTTTCTTGCCCCAGATGTCAGGTGCCCTCAAAAAGGTGATCCGAATTAGTACCAAAAGGTGAGAACACTGTATAAACACAAAAACCCTTCAGCTATAAGCAAATACATCAGTAAGGCATAGCAAAAATTTAGCCAGTAGATCAGAGGGGTTGGAGGGAGGGTAACCTGGACTGCAGCAGGGTGAACACTCGAACATCTACATTTATGGTAGGTGCAAAACGGTACTATGTTCATCGTGTTACCCTGCTGCAGTCATCGCACTTGGGTTGAGTCCCAAAGCTAAGGAAGGGTGGAGGCATCATAGAGGGTTAGTGAAGGCAATGAGGCCTGCAGAACTGCAGTGGCGAAGCCTGCCCTAGACTTAGAATAAAGAGGTAAGTGATAGTGTTTGGTGAAGGTGTGTACAGAACTCCAAGTTGCAGCTTCTAAAATTTCCTTGGTAGGAACTCCCCTGAGAAAGGCTGTAGAGGTAGCTGTTGCCCTAGTAGAGTGGGATCTAATGGTAGGAGGAACTGGCTTCCCATGATGGGTGTATAGCAAAATCGTATGCAATGGCCTATCCATTTAGAAATGGTTTGCTTGGATATGGCCTTCCCTTGAGAAGCTGTAGCATAGGAAACAAATAGCTGGTCAGTTTTTCTGAAAGCCCTAGTTTTATCCAAGTATTATCGAAGCTGCCTGTGAATGTCCAAGGAATGCAGGAGTCTCTCATCTTTGTTCTGTGGATTGGGGAAGAAAGTGGGTAGATGGATGGTTTGATTTAAAGCTACACTGGAAACCACCTTAGGTATGAAGGAAGGATTAGTTCGTAGAGAAACTCTGTCTTGATGAAAAATGAGGAAAGGTTCCACTGCCATAAGTGCCTGTAATTCTGAAACTCTCCTAGCAGACGTTATTGCCAGGAGCAGGGCAGTCTTCCAAGATAGGAACTGAAGGTCTGCAGAAAAAGCTGGTTCAAAGGGAGGAAACGTTCGTTTTTCCAGAACAAAGTTGAGGTCCCCATGTTGGTGTAGGAGCTCTTCTCGGTGGTCTAATGTTTTTTGCCCCTCTGAGGAACTGCCTTAGGAGTGGATTTGAAAATAAAGGTGGATTTGTGTCGTAGTGAGCTGAAAAAGCTGAAGCATGGATTTTAATTGAGGAGAAGGAAAGTCCTTTATGCAACATCTCAGCTAAATACTGCAGAATGTGAGGCATATCAGGCTGAGCTGTGTCTTGGCCTTTAGCTTGGTTCCAAGCAGAAAACCTTTTCCATTTATCCGAGTAAGCCTTCCTGGTGCTTAGCCTCCTGGCTTCTAGAATGACATCCAGTACTGCTTGTGAAAGAGGGGCTGGTTGGATGCTCAATTGATTTGCCATGCAGCCAGGTTTAAGGTTTTGAACTGGCTGTGTAGAATCTGCTTGTCTTGTTGCGTGAGTAAATGAGGTATTTGAGGCAATATCCATGTTGGGCTGTGAGCCATATTCTTCAATAGCGGGTACCAGTGCTGGCGTGGCCAGTCTGGGGCTATGAGAATCATTCGAGGTTTCTCCTTTTTGACCTTCAAAAGAACCTTTGTGAGAAGAGGTAATGGAGGAAAGGCATATGTTGTCAGGTTTTTCCAACTGAAGGAGAGAGCGTCCACTTTCCAAGTTTGATGGTGGAATGTCCTTGTACAAAATTTTGTCAGCTGGTAGTTTTGAGGACTGGCAAACAGGTCTATATTTGGTAGGCCCCATCTTTGAGTTATAGCAAATATTTGTGGGTCTAGCTTCCACTCATGGGGATCTTTGATGTTTCTGCTTAGGTAGTCTGCCAATGTGTTTTTCTGTCCTGGCAATGTGTTTTTCTGTCCTGGCAGGAAGTGAGCTTGTAACTGGACTTGGTAGGAAACAGCTGTGTTCCATAAGATTAGTGCTTGCCTGCAAAGAGGGTAGGAATGTGTGCCCCCTTGTTTATGTACCACATTACTGTGTTGTCCGTCTTTATTGCCAGTTGTCCAGGCTATAGTAGATCCTTGAAGGCTGTCAGAGCTTTCTGTACAGCTAGCATCTCTTTTTGGTTTATGTGCAGTTTTCTTTGTTCTGCAGTCCATAGGCCTTGAATGCATTGACCTGCCATGTGTGTCCCCCAGGCATAGTCTGAAGCATCTGTTGTGATAGTTTGCCTGGGTGGGGGAAAGGTGAAAGGCTGACCCTTGTTGAGGTGACATGCTTGTGCCCACCATAGAAATTCCTGTTGAAGGCAGGGAAAGAGATATCACTGTGTCCAAGCTGTGGCTATGTTGAGACCATACGCTTTTTGGGTACCATTGCAATTTCCTCATATGCAGTTTTGCAAATGGTATTATCAGAATGCAAGATGCCATGAAGCCCAAAGCCTGCAGAATTTTTCTTGCAGTTAATTGGGTCTTTGTTGCCATTGTCTTGAAATATTGAGTCAGTTGTAATTGCTTGTCTGGTGTAAGATAAGCCTTCTGGGCCATTGTGTCCAAGCTGGCACCCAGGAATGTCATTTTTTGTGAGGGTACTAGTTTTGACTTCTTTTCGTTTACTGTGTACCCCAGACAATTTAGTAGATGCTTTACAAAAGCTAGACGTTGTAAGAGACTGTCTTTCTTTCTGCTTGGATGAGGCAGTCGTCCAGGTATGGATATATTTGAATTCCTCTGTCTGCAGTATGCAATTACTGGTGCCAGGCATTTTGTGAATACTCTGGGCGCAGTAGATAAGCCAAAGGGCAGTGCAGAGAATTGATAATGGGTTGAACCTGCAATGAAAAGGAGGTATCTTCTGCAACTCTGTCTGATAGGGCCATGCAGGTATGCCTCCTTGAGGTCCAACGTTACCAGCCATGCTTCCTTGCCCAACATGGGAAGTAGCTGCTGTAGTGTTAGCATCTTGAATTTGGGAACTTGTAAGTAAGTGTTTAGAATTGAAATGTCCAGAATTGGTCTCCAAGCATTTTCTTTTCTAGGAACTAGGAAGAGTCTCGAGTAAAATCCTTGGCCTTGCTCTTGAGTTGGTACCCTTTGAATGGCTCTCATGGCCATGAGAGCTGTAATTTGTTTTTGAGCCTCTGCCCTTTGATTTTGTGGCAGGTTTGGCATTCCTCTTTTTATTGGCAAGGTGTGAAAGTGGAATCTGTATCCTCGTAAAATTATGTCTAAGACCCATTTGTCCTTTGTGACCATGTGCCAGTTGTCTGCAAAAAGTGCTAGTTTTCCCCCCAGGGGGGCTGACAAAAGAGCTTTGTTTGGCCAGCTGAGGTGCAAGTCATTGAGTTTGCTTTCTGGTGGGTTGAGACCTGTCTTCTCCCTCCCTTCTGGGTTGGAGTGCCCCATTGGCGAGATTTATACTGAGCTTGTGGTTGTCCTCTGCCCCTTGGGCGCCTGTATTTACCCCTCTGAGGCCTGTTAGTGGCTGGAAAGGACCAATTTTTTGTTGGCCAGTTTCTGCTGAAGCGAGGGGGTTGCACCTGTAGGAAATCTTTGACTGTCTGCATTGATTTTGCCTCATCTTCCATTTTCTTTAAAACTTCTTCTGCTTTAACACCAAAAAGAACATCCTGCTGTAAGGGAGCATCTAATAGTTTTGCTTTAACATGATCAGGCAGACTTTGTTCCTTTAACCAGGCATGCCTACGTATAACTGAACCAGTGAGAGCTGCTCTGCAGGAGGCCTCTAAGGAATCAAACCCACATTGTAAGGTACGTTTGCCCACCTGCTCGGTGGCGTGCAACAAATCCTGTACTTTTCAATTCAGGTTGTTGTGGTAGGGTGGTTATCTTTTGTTTCAACTGAGAGATCAGAAATTGCTGATATTTAAGCATATGAAATTGACAGTTTAGAGCTCTCATAGCTAAAGTGGCTGAGGTGTAAACCTTTTTCCCCCATCTGTCTAGTGCTCTTGAATCCCTTTCAGAAGGTACTGGATTTTTAGCCATGGAAGCTTTAGCCCCCTTGGGACCCTGGGAGATAGTCTCTGGGTCAGCTACTGGGCTTTTGTAAAGAAATTTGTGGGAATCAGGAACTCTGCAGTATCTGTCAGGCTTGGCCGGGGCAGGAGGCAGAGAGTCAGGGTGAAACTGGATTCTTAATGGACATCATCCACAATGTCCAAAACATGAGGGATGGCTAGAGGTCTGTGTTGGGGGAGTAAAAGAAACTCTCTGAACCTTTTCTTGGAATCAGAGTAATCCTGACCTTCCCAGTGAAAATGTTCCCTCATTGTGTAAAGTTTCCTCAAAAGAGTAATCTTCTGGAGGGGAAGCTGAGGGAATAGAGTCCTCAGCATCAGAATCTTCATAAGGAGAGAAGGAATAGTCTTGGTCCTCAGAGGAATCCGAAGAAATAGACAGTTGTTCAGAAGAAGCAGATTCTTCCTCTTGTCTAGGCCTTTAGTCAGGAGGAGGCTGAGAACCCCTGATAAGAGAAATCAAATCTTCAGCCATCTTGAGCATCTGTTTCTTAGGCATAGGGCCTTGAACAGGAGATTGAAGTGAAGCCTTTTTTGATTTGGAAGGAGTCTTCGACTTCGAAAACGTTTTGACTGTAACAATCGTCGGTCTGAAAACGCCTTCAGAAGGCGATGGTGTTTCAGAAGCACCGACGTCCTTGGAAGGTAAATCGTCGGTGGGGCCTGTAGTAAAAGGCTGCGTCTGCCTAGTATATTCCGTCACAAAATCCGTAGCAGCCTTGGGTTCCTGAACTGCGGTAGTCAGAGGCTGCGTCGGAGCCTCACTGATAACCAGAGACCAGATCAACCGAGGCCTCGGAATCGGGCTTAGGCCTGGGCTGTCGGTCCTTATCCCTGTGCTTTTTGTGCACGCCGGTAGAAGGTAGCTCAGACGGCATGTTATAAACTTTTCTGCCAAAAAAGTGTCGTGCGAAATCAAATCGTCTTTTAATAGCACGTTTATTAAATCTAGCACAAAAACGACAAGAAGTGAAAATCCTTATGAGGTATTTGCTTCCCACAAGAAATACAATTGTTAACTTTTTCTGACATCGGTCTGAGGCAAGAAAAAGTTTCCCCAACGGGGTACTTAGCTTTATAGAAGACTTTGGTCTGAAATTTGAATTCGAAAATCTCAGGAGACGGCCGACCGGCACTTGCGAACTGCTTCTGCTTCGGGCACCGCCCGGCAATAAAGACTGAAGAAAATGGCGTCGGTTGCAATATATGTACCCCTGGCACACTGACGTCAAGGATGAGGCGGCAGCAACCGACGTCGGACCAAGACTTTGGAAATCCGGCCGACTGCGGGACCGCCTGACGACAGGATAACCCAAGTGTGATGACTGCAGCAGGGTAACACGATGAACATCTGTGAGCGATCATTGAAACCCCTAGTGATGTCAACATCCTGCAAGAAAGTCTTATGCAGACTAATGACTGGTGCCAAAGTTATGGTTTTAAACTTGATGCAAAAAAAAAAATGCATCATCCCCTTCAGGAAAGGTGATGTTCCTGCAAACTACCACATCGATAGCAATACCCAAAGCACACAGTCAGTGGTTAGAGATCTGTACACACAGGTAGACAGCAACCTTAACTTCGATCACCATGGCTCTACAGTGATAAGGGCATTTTATTTTGCTCATCTCATAAGTGAGGGCACTGTCTCCAGCAAAAAGGAGGTTACAACCCCCTTGTACCCTTCCATCACCAGACCAATAATAGAGTGCAGTGCTCCATTTGTTTTTTTCCTTTCCAAACATTTGCAGCAATTGGATAAACCACAAAGGTTCCTTACAAAGAAAATTTAGGGTCTTCAAGATATGTCTTACTGACTGAAATCATTATCACTTTAGTTTTCTGACCAAGTTAGTCTGACTGGACAGATGCCCTTTTTCAGCGGACACCCAAGGAGAAAAACTCCAAATGATACATACATGATGAAATATATGACAAAAGTAGATAAATAAAAAGAAATACAGTAAAGTACAGGTACTAATTGCAATTATAATACATTTGCAAAGAATTAAAACAGGTACTACGTTGCAGTTACAATAACTTCTTCACAAAGAATTAAAGGCTGTGTCACGCAGACTGCTCAGAGGCAACCTGCGCCTTGCATATAGAGCGATCTTTGGCCTAGCTTTAATGGAAATGCTGCACATTCTCAAGTCAAATGGCACACTGGTCACTCGCTCAAAAGGACCTCAACCTGGTATGCGACATCAACAGAACTTGCTGGACAGAGATTTGTCTCTCAGAAGTTGCCCCACCTTTGGAACAAGCTTCCTGTTCATATAAAACAAAACCTCCTGATGGCCCTATTAAAGCATAATTTGGACGACTGGATGGGTAACTAGAAATTCACCCTGGAGGTCCACCTGTGTCCCTCTTAAGAGGGACAATAGATACTGATTTTAGTGCATCCTCGAACCAGACACCCATGGGAACACAGGTTGAACATGACTAGGCTTATAACGGCCCTGAGGCTGTTAGCCTAGTTACCTCGTATGATCTTGATGAGCAGGTATAGTCATCTTGGAATTCCAAAAAACACATCCAGTCTCAGACATGCCATAAAAAATGGACTGCACTACTACAAAAACCAAATACCACACTCCTTGGGTATGTACAAAATTGGACCATTCAGACAAAGCTTGAGATGCATGATCTTCTAAGTAACTAAAAATGCACCTCAAGTAAAGCTCTAGCACTTTCTGCTCTGATGAGCCCCCCCCCCCCCCCCGAATGGTATTGTGCCTCCAAGTGCACACTAGTCCATACCCTATTCTCTCCTGGCTCCAACAGGTGAGCAGGCCATGTACCTTCATTCCGCTCCTCTGTGCCTGCCTTCTACAATGCTAGGGTCACTAAATGAACTCCATCTGCCGAGGCTGCATTCCTCTGTACAGCAGAGCATTGTTCCCTTCAATCTCTTGATTTCCAGCTCAGCTTATATTTTTGGATCAAAAAGTACAGTTCCATCAAAAGTGGCATTATAAGCTCAGGTGTTTGTAATAATCAGTGGGTACAGCCATGCATTGTGGCATGCAAAGAATCATGTGCTTGCCACTTCAGCTCAGCCAACAGCAGCACTGTGAACAGGGCAAATGGTATACTTATCTACTTATGCAAGGGGTGATGACTAGGACTATAACCTGTTTTTGTAGTTAGTCATGCAAACCTTTCTCCAAGCCATTTCAGTACACAAAATTCTGTAGGCTAGATAGCTTTTGTCCTGAGTTTCAGAACATTTTTTAGAACAGCCAAAACAATGAATGAAGTCCACCAGTGGGTTCTTTGACCAAGCAAGGTAGTCCTTGGCAGCTGGAGACAACACCTTACGGTTCTTCTAAGCATTATCTATGACCAGCTGAACAATCTAATCAGCCTGGGAAAGCCACCCAACATAACCATGTGAAATGAAAGTAAAGATGTGCTCAGACTAAGTGGGGTGTCCAGGAACATTTGGACTTCAAATAGGCTTCAAAATTTCCCAAAGTTTAAGGTTGTTGGGAGGAAGAATCAGCCTCCTTCCCTGTTCTTTGTCTACATCTGAAGTGGGAGATTCCTCAGGTTTCAAGTACCTCTTCATCCACCTGGCCTTGACCCCAGGACTAAATGGGAGGGACCTAGATGTGGACACAGTAATTGCATCCTGCAAAACTATGTTCTGACTTTGTGAAGATATCGAATAAAACAAAAGTAAACCTAGTGATTCTCTCTCTAAATTTAAGGAAACATCTGTTCTCTCTTTTCTCTGTGTGATGCTGTGGTGGCTGCAGCAGGCCTAGTGGAGTGGGTTTTTACATACCTAGAAACCAACTTACTATGAACACAGTAACTATAGGAAATGCAATGTGCAAGCCATTTGGAAAGCATAGTTGAATAATCTTTCTCATATGACTTTGTTTAGTCAGATCCAGGTCTTCATGGCCTCAATTACTTTAGTACATCACGTCTGCCTATCAAGAACTGCTTACTGACATTCTTGCAAATCTGTATTCATTACTTCATAATGCTGTCCCATCTACCTTGGTCTTTACTGCATTCTTTTGCCTTTGATCTTTCCTAGTGTTTTTGTAGTGAATCTTTTTTTGCATTATGTATCCAAGCAGAATAGTTGTGTAAAATCTTACCATAACCATAGATGTCCTTCTCTTCCATGTTGCAGTATTCTAGTTGGGGGATTTCCTGCCCTCAGGTGACTCGTACGTTGGCATATGCTTCAGCTTGGCTGTTGCAGCGTGCGTGGGATGTCAGAAGCAAGGCCATAAACCAGGGGCCTTAAAAGAGATGTCTGCATGCACAATCCTCAGAACTTGAAGTCCAGCAGGTAGAGAAGGCAGCCCAGCAGGAAGAATGGCAGTGGGGACAGGTGCGTGACCTTGCTATCCTTCGGTAGCATAGACAGGACCAGGTTTTAGCTGGGACTAAAGGAAAATAACTGGGGGTAATGGTGGGTGGGAAGGAATACTGCAACATGGAAGAGAAGGACATCTATGGTTATGGTAAGATTTTACAAAACTATTCTATGTCCTTCTATTCCTATGTTTCAGTATTCTAGTTGTCGGGGAGTACCACAGCTTAAGATAGACGAGAGGGTGGTGGCTGCTGAAGAGGATTCTACAAAGCCCTGTAGGATTGCCCTGGCAAATCCTGCTCGTGCTCTGGAAACTTGGTCAAGTTTGTAATGTTTGGTGAAAGTGTGGATAGTGGACTTTGTGGGTGCTTCCATAATGGATGCAGTGTGCAGAGCTTTTATGAAAGCCTTGGAGGCGGCCACAGCCCTAGTGGAATGGGCCTTTACTCCCACTGTTTTTTTTTTTTTTCATGGTGGGAGTAACGGAAACAGATAGTTTTCCTGATCCAGCATGCGATGGTTTGTTTTGAGACCACCTTGACCAGGGCACTGGGGTGAAAGGAGACAAAGAACTGCTTAGACTTCCTAATGGTTTTGGTTTTCTCCAGGTAGAATCTTGGTTGCCTGTGCACATCCAAGGAGTGCAGCATCCTCTATCCTTCATTAGTGGGGCTAGGGAAAGAAAGTGGGTAGGTGGATAGACTGGTTTAGAGACTAGTCATTGACCACCTTGGGCATAAAGGAGGGATTAGTTTGCAGGGTGACTCTGTCTTTGTTGAAGGTGGTGCAGGGAGGGCATGCCATTAAAGCCTGCAACTCTGACACCCTTCTGGCTGAAGTGACAGCCACCAGAAAGCCAGTTTTCCACGTACACATCTGTAGAGAAGTCATCCCAACCAGTTCAAAAGGGTGCTGGGTTAGTTTTTCCAGGATGTAGTTAATGCCCCAGGGTGGAGGGATACGTTTCTTTGGTGGTGTCATGTGCAAGACCCCGTTAAAGAAGAGCTTTACCTCGAGCCTGGCTAGCAAGATTAAGGGGCAAGCAGGCTGATACAGCAGAAAGATGTACTTTCACTGAAGAGTAAGAAAGTCTGCTTTTAATCAATTGAGACATGTGAGAACGGGGGGGGGGCATCCCCAGTGCATGGGTCCCTTCCTTTGTCCACACACCACTTTGTAAATCTTTCCCACTTAGCTAGGTAAGATTTTCTGGTAGTAGATTTCCTTGCCTCCCTCAGGACTGAAAGCACGTCCTCTGAGTAGTGGTGTCTGAAGGAGATCAAAAGTTTATCACCCACAGAGTCAGGTATAACATCTGCAAGTGTGGGTTGAGGAGAGCTCCCTTGTCTTGAGTCAGTAGATCCACCTTGTAGGGTAACTTGTAGTGATTGCCCTTGGCTAGATTGGGAAATAGGGAGAACCAGTGCTGCCTTGGCCAGTAGGGAGTCACTAAAGATTTTTGGCTTGTCCTTCTGGATTTTCAGGACGACTTTCTGAATCACTGGAAAGAGGGGAAGGCAGTGCAGGGAACTGAAAGTGCTGACTGCCTGCTCTGAACCGCAGGACTTTTCTGCACGGTTCCCTAATGGGAAAGTGGAGGTAGGCATCTTTTAGGTCCAGTGTGACCTGCCAGGTCTTTTTGTGCGAGCATAGGCAGGAGCTGCTGCAAGGTTAGCATTTTGAATCAGGTTACCACCAAGGAGGTGTTCAGTTTGTATAGATCCAAGATGGGGCGCCACGTGCCCTCCTTTCTGGGAAGAAGGAATAGTCTGGAATAAAAACCTTTTCGTTTGATCCAGAGGGACAAGTTCTACTGTCCTTGGAGATATTAGTGATTTTACCTGTTTTAATGCCTCTGCCCACTGGTTTGGGGGGATGTCAGGGTACCATCTTGGAATAGGGAGTTTGCTGAAGGAGAATATGTATCCCTGAGAAATGATTTTTAATACCCACTGGTCCTTGGTTATAGCGACCCAACTGTCCTTGAAGAGGGCGAGTCTTCCTCCTAGTTTTAGATGAGTGAAAGGAGGGCAGAGGGAGTCATTGTAAGTACTTACCATAGAAGCTTGGCTTAGAACTCCCTGCCTTAGAGGCGGAAGTGGTCCATTGTTTGCTTCTTTGCTGGCCCTGTGATAGTGGTATGGGATGTCCTGTCCCTGCGGGGCTCACTTTGGCCCCGTCTGCTGGGGTCAGTGAAGGAACAGTGCTTAGAGGGAAAGTGCCTGCTGAATCTGGGTGGTTGAACATGAAAGAAATATTTTACTGTTTGCATAAATTTTGCTTTGCCTTCCAACTTTTTAAGCACCTCTTCTGCTTTTTCCCCAAAAAGGTGTTCCTTATCTAGGGGAGCATCAATTAGTTTAGACTTGACATTATCAGGGAGAGGGTGTTCCTACTGCCATGCATGTCTTCTAATAACAGATCCTGTCACTGCTACCCTGCTAGTGGCTTCTAGGGCATCATATCCACATTGTAATGAGTGCTTGGCCACTTGACGAGCAGAGTGTAGAAATTCTGCCAGCTCCTTTGAGTTGGCACCGCCAGGAGAGGTAGCAATCTTCTGTTTTAATTTTTCCAAAGTGTGTTGTTGATATTTTAACATATGGAACTGACAACTGAGTGTTCTGACAGCTAACGTTGCAGAGGTGTACACTTTTTTTACCCCATCTGCCCGGAGCTCTGGAGTCTTTGTCAGAGGGAAGAGGATTATTGACAGAACTAGCCTTAGCTCTTCTGGGTCCCTGTGTAATGACCTCAGGGTCTGCAGCAGGGTTCCTGTACAGGTATTTGTGAGAATCCACTACTCTGTAGTACCTATCAGGTTTAGCTGGAGCAGGAGGCAGGGCATCAGAGGCTTAACTGGATTAAAGGAAAACATCATCCATCACTTCTAGAATAGGTGGGATGGCCATGGGTCTGTGCTGGGACAGGTCCAGAAACTCTCCAAGTCGTTTCTTTGACTGTGGGTAGTCCTGGGATTCCCACTGAAAACGTTCCCTGAGGGAGTGAAGGGGATGGATTCCTCTGTATCTGAATCCTCAAACAGTTAAGGGCTGCTGTTCCTCTTCAAAAACAAAATAATCAGAGTCCTTAGACTTTTGGTCTGACAATTTCTGGAGAAGGAAGCATTTTCCTTTTTGGAGTGGGTGCCTGAGTACCTCGGATAAGGGAGATGAGATCCTTCGTCATTTTAAGCACTTGAGATTGGTGTGGGAGAGCAGTAGCAAGATGGTGGCTACAAATAGATTTTCTAGAAGTGGCCTGGCTTTGAGGCCTGAGAGAATCCGGTCTCTTAAACGGTAGTCGGAAGAGAAGAAGTCTTTTTTTTTGTCTAGAATCGTTAGTGCGAACTGCCTCCTCTGAAGCCGGTGCCTGCGTCGTGGCTCCGGACCCAACTGAGGCAGAGACAGCCAAAGGCTTGGAAGATGAAGTGAATTTCTGCAGCATACCAGACTCTGAAAGGTCTCGGCAGAGACCTGCGTAGAAAGCGAGTCGGGCATCAGGGGCTGCAAAAGCGCCGCACAGAATTCCGGAGAACCGACAACTTGCTTAGTGGCAGTTTCCCCGGGTCGGAAGGCTTAGCTTTGTGTGGCCTGTCTCTCTTTACGTTTTTTCAGAATGTAGGTGGATTGTTGGCTGATGGATGCCATATCGGAATTAGAAGACTGAATACAAAAATAGTTGTCTACAAAAAGAGCTCTATGGCAAATGGTTCTCACATTAAAGAGGGCAAAGAATGGCAATGAGGAATGTCATGGTCTGGGGCAAACGTGATGCAGTAAAAATGAAAGTCTCAGTGTGGGATCTGCTTTCCACAGGCGAGACAATTAACTTTTTCGGACATCGGTTAGAGGAAGAAAAAAAGGGTCCCCAATGGGGGCTACTTAGCTTTAAATGTTTTCTGCTGAAAGCTGACTTCTGGTAGCGAATAACTGGCACTAGTGTGAACTTCTGCTATGGGCTTCACAGCAAGAAAGACTGATAATGATGTCGGCTGCCTTGTTTTATAGCACTGATGACCTGATAGACTACAGGCGACAGAAGCCAGCGCACAAAAACATCGACTCTGGTATTCAGGCCGGCCGAGGGCTACCACAGCAGGGATAACCCACAGGTGATGACTGGAACAGTGAAACACGAAGAACAGTTATCCGTTCTCAAGATAAACCTTGCCTGTGATAATAAAAGGACCTGCTGGAGAGAGACATATGTATCCAGAGACTACCCCTTCTCTGGAACAGGCTCCCCATCCATATGAAGCAGACTTCGTTCCTAACCCATTTCAAGTGCAACTTGGACAACAGGATGGAGAAAAGGAAACTCCTCCCTGGTTTGGCATGTGCATGTCTAATGGACACAGGCAGCCTTGTAAATGGCTCATCTCCCAGGCCACTGCTTGTAAATATTTAATCTCCTAAGCCCCTGCTTACACTTATCAAGCATAGCACAACTTGTCAGAGATCTGATGCATGGCTAGGCTTAAAAATCCCCTTTTGGTCTTTAGTCTAGTAAACACACATGACCCAGTGGCAACTGCTACAGAAACAGAGATGATATAAGGCCTTTAAAGCATTACCACCATCATCTCAATGACATTTATGTGCTATCGTCTGTTCAACAGACCATGCACTCACACTTTTTGATACACCCGCCACCAAATCTGATGCATCTGTTGTGACAGACGGTAATGGAGTCAAGACACATAAGGGGAGACCTGGTTTGAGACCGAAGTGGTCTACCCACCACAATAACTCCCTTCTCTCAAACTACAGCACTGCAGTCTGAAAAGATATGAATGTTGATGCTCAAACCAGAATGACATGAAGTACCACTGCATTTTTCCCATGTGTCTGGCCAAGGGAATCAAAGGTCATAAACCCAGAATCCTGAGAAATTCAGTTCTATTAAAACCCCAAACTAAGAAGGTGCTTCTTGACCCATTTCAGTACATCTTGACAATAGGAAGAAAGTCTGCAAATACAAGGCATTAGTCCAAATATGGAAAGTGCGTATTCTTGAAGTCTACAGTACGAGATTACTGATACCAGACACTTATTTACCTACTGCATTAAGTGGCATTTACAGGGTAAAAACAGGGAATTCAATGTGAGCCAGATACAGGAAATCTTACAGCCTTAACTAACTGCCAACAGGAATTTGGTGGCAGGCAGCCTTTAAATCTAATCTTACCATAAAACTGAGGGGTGGCAAAGAGCTGCAGCTGGCTCATCTAGTACCTGGTGCTGGTCCCTGAAAACAGCTCCCCACCCCCTTTGCTCTTCAATAAGAGAAAAGTACAAAAAGGGTTTACACCTTTCTACAGCAGCTCATTTCTTTTACAGTTTGGAAAAGATGGTTGAAAAAAATCTGGGTAACTTCTTGAGTTAACCTTCTTTCAAAGGTTTATTGGTAAGTGCTAAGCTGGAAGCACTTGCAGGCAATTTTAAGCCTATGCAATTTCCCCTTTTCAGCTCAAAATAAACACCATTTGGTTACAGATTGGACTTACCCCATCCCATGATCAACAGTTATATATTATCCTTAATGAGAATAACAGAGATCATACAATAGATAATATGAATGGACCCATGCACGGATAAAGCATTTAAGAGCTGCATCTGTCCATTAATAGCACAGGGGGGTAAAGTCCTGAGGAAATTTTTTTGTTTCCCATCCAA
>NC_056729.1:284972223-284984723 GCF_019279795.1 Protopterus annectens | reverse complement strand
TCTTTCACAAAACATATATTAGAGGATTGCCCTCAGGCAACCATGACAGAAAGTGTAGAAGTCTGAGGTAACACATTTAGTGACTACCGCTAAAAGAGATCTTGTTTTCTTGTCAGAAATATTTGTTTAAACACCAATCTTTCTTCAGAAAAAATGAAGTGAGGTAATCCACAAAGGGGTAACCTATCTGCTCTGCCTTGAAAAAGTGCCAGCAGACTGTCAACCACCTGAAGCCCACAAAGGAGTACACAGTTCGGCGGGATGAAAATTCTGAAGTTTTGGTGCCCTAGCTACTGACTTCATCCTGCCTTCCTCGTGCTGTGCAGTGGCTATAGCATATGGAGCCAACAAAGCTGGCTGTCTGGTTCTGATTCCTTGCAGGACGTCTTATACAGCTTAGGCTACTGCAACAATGACATAATGATGTACAGACTATTCCTTGGGCCAGAATGGGACAATTACAACAACGTCTTGTCTCCCCTTCTTTAATTATTGAACTACATTTAGAAGCAAGCACAAAGAGAAAGCAAAGAGAAACAGGCGTGTCTTCTTTTGGGGAATGAATCCATTGCCCAATCATGTTTATGTGGAGCAGAACTGATTCAGTTGTCTGCTACTTGCAGAAGCAAAGAGGTCCACAGCTGGTGCACACCACCTATTTGTGATGTACCTCTCCCTAGCATCCCCCTTGGGCAGACCTGCTGAGGTCATATTTAGCTGGTCTGCCATGGAATTCTTGTGTGTAGGAATACAGGTCACCTCCAAGAACAGTATGAAGTCAACAGTCTGCTTCCAAGCCTGAAAGAACAGCTGGTATAGTCAATACATAACCCTCATTTATGTCCTAGACGACAGTGGCATTTGCCTGTTAATGACATTCAGTGCTGAAGGATTCTAGACTGGTCTTAAAAGCTTTGAGAATGAGAGCCATCATCTCCTTTATGACAATGTACAATTTTTTTTTTTTGGGACTCGTGATGTCCTGTACTTGATGTCCAAGACATGTGTGAATCACTCATTCATATCCAAGGAAGCCTAAGGTTAAGGTCTGGTATGGACTGGTAAGATTGCCAGAAGTGCATATCTTTGATCCTTTGTACTTGTCTTATCTGCAACTGCAGCTCCCTCCTTGCACACGGCAGGGCTGGCAAGAACTGAAACTGCTGGTTCCAGGTCTTCCTTAAGAACCAATGAAGCTTCATGTGCAGTCTGGATAAGTGAATCATTAATATAGTGGATGCCATGCAGCTCAGACTTCCTGGCCAGCACTACTGGTCTACTTACTATGTCTTAAACGAGGCAGTAAAGGATTTCACATTTTCCTGTAGCAGGCAGGCTTTAGCTAAAATGGTATCTAGAAAGTACCCCCTACCCCAGAAGAATACTGCTCTAGATGGCAAACTGAACTTCAGGAAGAAACCTAGTTAGAGTGTACTCATGCATCCACTCCACATCCTCTTGATTATGTACCAGTATAAGGCAATCTAACAAAAGATGCAGACATTCCTGGTACCAAACATTTTGCAAAAACTCTAGGTGCAGTAGCAAAACCAAAGGGCAAGGAAGTAAAGCTGGTAATAGTTACCACACCAGCATAAACATCAGATACAGCTTGTCCCCTCTGAAAACAGGAACAAGTAACATTCTGAACTTTGGAATTAAAAATCTGTTTACCCTTAAAGTCCAGAACTGATCTACATGATCAATTTATCTTGGGGCAAGGAACATGGAGTAAAATCAGTCAGCCTCATGGTCAGAAGGAAGTGGCTGACAGGTTCTATGGTTCCTTATATTAACATTTCTGCAAGACAGGGTCACCTACATGTTCCTGGTCTTTTGGGCAGATGGAAGACCTCTTTTCTTGGTAAGAATATAAAATGAAGTCTGTATCCAAGGAGACATTCCATTATCCCCACTGACATGTAATCATCTTTAAAAGGAGGTTAGTGGGTTGCTAATCGTAATGCAATGTGTGTGTGCTTGTGTGTGTGTGTGTGCTTGTGTGTGTGTGTGTGTGTGTGTGTGTGTGTGTGTGTGTGTGTGTGTGTGTGTGTGTGTGTGTGTGTGTGTGTGTGTGTGTGTGTGTGTGTGTGTGTGCGTGCGTGTGTGTGTGTAGGTCTACTTTGAAACATCTAAAACCCATAACCTCTAATTTCATAACATTGAGACCAGAACCTCTAAAATCCACAACATCTAAAACCCATAACATTGAATTTCATAACATCTAACACTACAAATCACAAGAAAATAACATCCCCTCCACATATGACACCAAACTACAAAACACACTTTATACATTTCTGCAGGGGGACAAGCCTCCCTACTCACCCCATGTGGGGGGCTCCAAACCCTCTCAAGACCCCCTGCAGAAACGTAGTAAAAAGTGTGTTTGGTAGCTTGGTGTCATTATATGTTGTTATATGTGGAGGGGATGTTATTTTCATGTGATTTGTACTGTTAGATGTTATGAAATTCAATGTTACGGGTTTTATATGTTCTGGTCTGTGTTATGAAATTAGATGTTATGGGTTTTAGATGTTTTGAAGGGGACCCATGTGTTCATCTGAGCGCGGAGATCAAAGAGCCAAGGTGTTTTTTTTTTGGGGGGGGGGGTCAGTGAGGATGTTGGTACAGTCCTATTCCCTACTGGGATTGAGCTCTGGAAGGGAGCCCGTCTGCCTGCTGTCACTTCTGTGGTTTCTTCCTACATTATGGCCGCCAGTCTTCACCCTGCCTCTGGCAGTAAATCCATTGCTTAGAAAGGTAATTTGCGCTACGTTGAGGAACACATGTTCAAAAAGGGTATGACTGACTCGAGTCTTCATTTTGTCCTGCAGCCTTGTAAACACATAAGAAAGGGGTCTGAACAGCAACTCTTTATACAAAGGCAACATTAAGAGGTCATATCTTCAGAACCTCTGACACATACTGAATCCTCAGACAAAAATGTCTTTTATGACTATTGTGCAACAGCAGCCCTGGATGTTGCATCTACATCATCATACCCACATTTTATGGCACTCTTTGCCAGCTATAAACAAATCTAGGCTTGGCTGATCTGCATGGTTTTCAGGGTTTCATCCTGCACTTCCCCACAATTATCTTGGATTTTAAAAATATGGTCCTGATAATTCGGCATGTGGACTTGACTATCAGGGCCTTGAAATGCCAGGTTTGTCGAAGTGTAAACTCTCTCTCTCAAAATGGGCAAGTAATTGCCTTCTCTGTTACTTGGAGTACTGCACCACAATGCCATTCTAGCTCTCTTAATACTTTCCAGACACAATGTATCTGGAGTTGCAAAGACATTATACAAAAACTTTGGAGAATCCTGCAACTGTAAAAAAACAGTCTGATATCTTAGGTGGAGGGGAGTGGAGTCTGGCACCAAAGATTATTCAAGGACATCCAAAGAGGGCTTCCTGGACTGGAGGGATAGACAATGGCTTTAGAAAACTAAGACCTAGGAAGTCTAGTTATCTCTTCTGGAAAGCAGAGGCCTCAGACTTTCAAATGAAGTATTCTCTTATGACTGACAGAATATCCTCAAATAGTATGCCCTCTGACTGAGAGGCCAAACTGGCCTCGCCATTTGTCATAAGCCATAAGAAATGCTTGTGACCTGTAGTTTAGTTTCTTCCCTCTTACAATCAACTATCTTGAATCTCTCACTAAACAGACCTCCCACTTCCTGTGTGTGGGTGAGGGGTGTCCATAGACAAACAGATGGACAGACACAACTTGCTCATAATCTGGCTGCAGACTACACACAATTGAAGGAAATGTTGAGCTAACAGAGCCCAACCCCGGGGAAGAGGCCTGGTGAGGCTACAGGCAAAACCCTGCCAAAAGACAGCTGTTTAGCCACAGCAAGCACCTTCTAGCGAGACTGGACTGCTGCCAGGAATTTGTGAACCCAAGGGGAACCCTTCCTGGGTATCCACTTCTGCATACAGGCATACTTTTTCACTATTACTGTGCGGATTCTACCTTCACCTTTAACGAAACATTTTGACAGTGAACAGCCAAGGACAGGCAACCACTATGGCCTAATGGTCCTTGTCTTCAGTCTGATGGGACACAAGAGCCATAAACCTAACAGCAACCTAAGAGGAGGTGCCAAAGGACTCAGCAGTAACAAAAGTCAGGGCCGGGGATGGTCAAGTGCCTCTGGGAATCTAACCACCTAAAATTTGGGGGTCCTCTATGAACTAGACTGCTCCTTTCCTCCTCTTTCTGGCCATTTTTCTCCTTATCAAGTTCTTTTTAAACAGAATGTCTGCCCCATCCCACTGCTGCAAATCTGTAGACAAGTTGGGCTGGTCAAAAGAGGCTGCGAGTTTTTCTCTGGTATGGAACACCTGGGAGGCTTTTCATCTTCTCTCTAAAGTCTCTGTACAAAAACCCAAACAAATGCTGCAGGTTTTCAAACTGTCCCCGGCCCCAAGTAATACAAACACTGGACATAGTAATCTATATTTAGTATCGGATTACCAGAGGAAAATGTACGTCTTTCTTGGGGCAGACGTGCCTTACAACTAAGCATACTGCAGGCCAGTTAGATGACTGCATTAAAAAAAAGAAGTTACGTGCCTACCATAACGTTCCAAGTTAGTTGTCTTCTTCTCGCCTTCTTTCTTGCTGGTTCGGTGCCGATACTCTGCTCCGACTCGGCCATCTTCAAAAGCTCGAGAGCTGCTTACTGGCTTGAGGCACCCCTATATCCCATGATGCCTGGCGCTAGACACCCAGATCTCATTTGGTAAGTCTAACTGCAGACATAAGGGAATCCTATCCTAGAATGCATAAATCCTAGTGGAGAGACTACTAGTCAGAAGAAATAGCCAGAGAAGACTCAGCCAGTGAAAAATCAAGAAGAACTCTTCTCGGTCCACTAGGATAGGGGGATGGAGGGTGGGACGCAAGAAAGAAGGCGAGAAGACAACTAACATGGAACATTATGGTAGGTACATAACTTCTTTATGTTAAGTTGTCTATCTCGCCATCATTCTTGCTGGTTGGGACAGCGTCCCTAGCACCTAAAACCCTGGGTGGCTCATCGGAAGAGACTCTTCAGAACAGTGGAACCAACATCAGCTCTGCTCCTGGAAACCAAATCCAACTTATAATGCGAAATGAAGGTATGTGGGTTGGCCCATGCAGCTGCAGCACAAATAGATTCCATGGGCAACCTAGCCTGAAAAGCCACCAAAGTAGCTAAAGCTCTGGTGGAGTGACCTTTTGGTTTGACTGGTAATTTTTTATCCCAGAGTTGATATATGAATGAGATGATAGAAGTCAACCACCTGGATAAGGTTACCCTGGAGACCGGAAGACCTTGTTTACCTACTGCATAGGACAGGAAAAGTTGATCTGATTTTCTAATGTCTTTGGTTCTATGCAAATAAAAGCGTAGCTGCCTGTGAACATCTAACTGATGCACCTTATATTCTGCCCTGTTGCAGTGGTTAGGGAAAAACACAGGAAGGTCTATGGACTGATTCAAGTTACTCTCTGAAGAGACCTTAGGAAGGAAGGAAGGATTAGTCCTAAGAGCAACCCTGTCATTGTGGAACACGAGGTATGGGGGACTGATAGAAAGAGCCTGTAGTTCCTAAACTCTTCTGGCTGAAGTAATAGCTACCAGAAAAAGGGTTTTCCAAGATAAGAACTTCAATGAACAAGAAGCTGCAGGTTCGAAAGGGGGCAAAATTAAAGAAGCTAAAATCAAATTTAGATCCCACGGTGGTGGAGGATCTCTCACTGGGGGCCAGTGCAGAGTGGTTCCTTTGAGAAAGGCTTTACACACAGCTTATGGGACATGATATTGTTTTCAGACAGGCCAATGTGAAAATTAGAAATTGCAGCTAATTGAACTCTAATTGTAGCGGAAGCGGACCCAGCATGGAAGAGCTCCGCAAGAAATTCCAAAATGTAGTGTACAGGGGTTGAAAAGGGGTCTATACTTTTTGCCTCTGCCCAGGAAGAAAAACGTTTCCACTTACTAGCATAAGTTTTTCTGGTTGTAGACTTGTGTGATGACAAAAGGATTTTGCGCACAGATGGGGAGATATCTGGGAGCCTGGCTAAGGTTGGAAGTGGAGTAACCAAGCCGTGAGCTGGAGAGACTGTAGGGATTGGTGCAGCCCGCCAAATTGATGAATCAGAAGGTCTGGAACTAGGTCCAAAGTCCAAGGCTGCTCGAGAAGATAGCGATGCAGGAACAGGAACCATATTTGTCGAGGCTAGTAAGGAGCAATGAGGATCATTTTGCAACCCAAAATGGTAGCGTTCTGAATTAGCTTCGGGATGAGGGGAAAGTGCGGGAATGCATAAAGAAGCCCCTGAGGCCAATCGTGGACTAGAGCGTCTCTGAGGGAATGCCCGGGAAATGGAAGGAGAGAGAAGAAATTGCTGCACTTGCTGCTGAACGGAGTTGCAAACAGGTCGCAGCAAGGTTGGCCCCATCTGCGGAAGATTTGGTCTGCAACTACCTGGTTCAGAGACCACTCATTAGGCATAAGAATTGCTCTGCTCAGTCTGTCTGCTAAGACGTTGGACCTCCCAGGGATGTGCGTTGCAATCAGAAACCGTTGGGAAGAGATCGCCCACTGCCAGAGTCTGAGTGCTTCTCAACATAGGGGGTAGGACCTGGTTCCGCCCTGCTTGTTGATGTACCACACTACAGACATATTGTCAGTTTGAATTGCAATAGTCCCAAGTAGGAAGAGAGTCCTGAAGAGCCTGCAATGCTAAGAGCACGCCATCATCTCCAAGACATTTATGTGCAGATGGTACTCGTGAGGTTGCCAGGTGCCCTGGACTGTTCTGCCTTGATAATGCCCCCCCCCCACCTAATCAGGGAGGCGTCCGTGGTCACCATAGCCACTGGAAAGGGAGAACAAATGGTCTGCCGGGGAGCACTGATGTGGAGACCATCCACCACGCAAGGTGCTTCTTGCATGCTTGAGTGATCATAATCATGTAAGACATGGGCAGTTGCTGGAAGGACCATTGGGTGAAAAGAAGCCACTGGAGAATCCTCATGTGAAAACGGGCTAGAGGGACAAGTACGATTGCTGCTGCCATGAGACCCAGAGTGTGAAGGACAAACCTGACTTGAATTCTTTTGCATGCTAATAAAACCTTGACATGCTGACGAATCACTAACACCCTGTCTGGTGGGAGGCTCGCTAACGTGTCTTTGGTATTTAAATTTGCACCTATAAAGGTGATAGGGCGACAATGCAGACTTTTCAAAATTTATTGTGATACCTAGCCTGGATCAAGTGTCGATAGTGCAGTCTCTGGCTCGCAGAAGGTGATGTCTGGTGGTAGCAGTGAGGAGCCAGTCATCGAGATATGGAAACACCTGGAATCCTTGCCGTCTCGGGTGAGTGGTAACTACTGCAATACATTTGGTAAACACCCTGGAGGCTGTTGTGAGACCAAAGGGCAGAGCTCTGAACTGGTAATGGCTAGCTCCCAGCCGGAAGCGAAGGAATCTTCTGCAGCGTCTGTCCGTTTTGACGTGGTAGTATGCATCCTGAAGATCTATGGAGCACATCCAATTGTCCTGACCCAGGAAGGGTAAAAATGGATTGAAGCGTGACCATCCGGAACTTCGTTCTTTGTACAGACTTGTTTAGTCTGCTGAGATCCAAAATGGGTCTCCAGTCCCCTGTCTTTTTTGGTACCAAAAAGAACCTTGAGTAAATTCCGGATCCTTGTTGGTCTGCTGGGACTTGCTGGATGGCCCTTTTTCTTAGCAGTTTTGAGACTTGCACTGCTTGGTCCCTTAGATTGGGTGGAACGTCTGGAAGGGACTTGTTTGACCTCAAGGGGGTGCGAACGAAGGGAATTCTGTAGCCTCCGGATATGACGGACTGTACCCATTTGTCTTATGTTATGTTTTGCCAGGCTCTTGGGTACAGCGATAATCTTCCCCTGACTGCCTCCAGAGATGGGCAGCCGGGCAACCCTTCATGGATGCTGGAAGGGCTTCTCAGAGAAAAATTCTCTGCTGCCCTGATTTTGCGGACCCCCTCTGCCACGAGGGCGGCGTCTGTTATGGTTCCCTCCTCTGCCCCTGGATGGGAACTCACCACGTGTGTCTGGCAAGGCTCCCTGGGATTTCCGGAACCACATCTTTCCACTCTTCTGACTCTTAGGATATGGTCTGGAAGGAGTGGAAAAACGGACTCCTATGGCAGAGAGAGTCTTGCCTTCCTGCTCACACCTGGTAAGGGTATCTTTCACCTGTGATCTGAAAAGGGAGGAACCATCAAAGGGGGTGTTTGTGAAAGACGCTCTGAAAGGTTCCGCAAAGTTACATAGCTGCATCCAAGCGTGCCTCCTTAAGGCCACGCCTGTGCCTGCGGCTCTACTCGCACCATCAGCTGCATACGAAATGAGCCTCATGGAAGAGTTTAACACTGAATTAAGAGTCGCCAGCTGGGAGGCTGCCTTAGCCTGGGCCCCCTCAGCTGATGGATCTTGGAGGGCATCTCCAAGCTCTTTCAGATCATCACTCTGAAGACGGGTAAAGTGGCACAGGTAATTCAGGGACCGCATGGAAAAGGTCGCTCAAGAGAACATCCGCTTCCCATATCTGTCCATCGTCCTGGACTCCTTGTTAGGGAGATGGACAGATTAAGAAGTTTCAGCCAACTCCTTTGTGGCCGCCGCTACCACCATGGCATCAACAGGGACACCTTTGGTCAAGAACTGTTTGTCCTGCGGTGCAGTAATGAATTTGGCAGGTCTTCTAGGGGTCGGTTCCACTGTGTCTGGAGCCAGCCAAGCCTTCCGAGCCACCACAGACATCAGTGGGTCGAAAGGCGGAGACACCCAGTAGGTGGAAGGTCAGGATCCAAACACGTCCAGGAATATAGACTCATCCTCAGAAGGGCTTAGGGTAGTCCAGTTCCCCCTCTGCCTAAGCATCTCAAGGATGTCTGAGAAGCAGACATCTTCAGAGGGGGATCTTGGGGACCCCTTCAGACTCCTCTAAGTCGGTATCCAAAGTGACAGACTCGGGGGAGTCATCATGCTTTCTCCTGCATTTCCCCTTGCGAGGTGGCTCCTCTGAATGATCAGGGGAGGCCTTGGAAGAGGAGGATACGCCCAAAGGGGTGTCCTGGAGCGCTGGATCCCCATGCTTGGGGTCTGGAAGAGGAGCAGAGGCTGATGCAGGGCCCCCTAGGGGGAGGAGCCGATGGGGTTGATCATGGGACTGACTCAGGGGCCAGTACTCTCATCACCTTAAAGGCGTCCCTGCCTGGACGCAGAGAGGGCTCCGAAGAAACCAGAAGCTCTCCCTGCACCGAGGGGGACGGCTCCGAGGCAGACATGGGAGCCGAGCTCACCTGAGCCGAAGCCCTGAGGGGGGAGAGTGGGGTCAGACAAGGGTCCGATGCCACTCGCCCCCTCGGAGCCGATGAGGGAGTCTTGGCACCCAGATCCCACCAGGGAAGGTACCATGGAAGGGATCGGAGCTGATGACGGAACTGAAAGAGAGGGTATCTGTGCCGACGGTTCCATGACTCGAACCCCAACAAACTCCGGCTCCGAGCTCATAGGATGAGTCGGAGGAGGAATATCTACAGCTGTGGACAGAGCAGACTCCTGATGAGGAGGGCTGGACAACATTTTGGCTAGGGCCTGCGATTATAACAGCCTACTGACCACTCTCTTTCCAAGTCATGGTCCGAAAGTCTAGAGGACCGAGAAGAGTGGGATGAGCGATGACTATGCTCCGATTGGAGCAGGGGCGACTTTGGAGCCGAACGTATAGACTCCAAAGAAGGAGACCTGGATCTTTTCTGACTCTCAGCCGGCTCTGAAGAACGTGTCAGAGCAGACAGGGAGGGAGGGACATCTGTTCCAGCCGGAGCCGAGGTGGATTGTGTGGCTTCAGCCAACGAAGGCTCCGAACTGGGAGCCGACGGTTTAGGTGGCCTGGAAGATTTCACGGGCTGAGCCTTCTCCAGTGAATCTTGGGGTTTAAGCAAACCCCTCAGGATCAATTTATTTTTGCCCTCCTGCAGGACTCTTGGACTGAAAGCATGGCAGATCGAGCAAGAGTCCTGCAGGTGCACGGCGCCCAGACAAACACAAGTGTGACCATCTGTCAGAGACATCTTCTGATAGCATGAATCACACTTCTTGAATCAGGACGGTTTAGGATCCTTGGACATCCTGGAGGAAAACCAAGGACAAGAACAGACACACAGAAAGGTTAAAGTAACCAACCAGTAAAATTTTACACACTACAGTTACCACAACCAACTACAAGCACTTGTTTGTGTCTTTCGGGTTTTCCCGGTTAGGGGTCGCCACAGCAGAACTCCCGTCCGCTAAAGATTGGCAGTAGATTTTTATGTACTGGCTTGCCGGGCCTAACGCACAACCTTCAACGAAGGAACGCCCATTCACGCATGTCTCTACACAGAAGACACTCTGAGAATAGAACAGGCAATGTCTAACTGAGGCGACAACACTACTGCAGCACCACTACAGCAGTACAACCAACTACAAGCACTACTACAACAAAAAAACTATAGATAACTATCACTAAACACTAACAGTGATTAATAAAATAAGGAGATAGAGAGAAAAGTTAACCTCTAACTTAAATGGTAAACCTTTCTGAGGAAAGGGGAGAAGGGGGGGGACTCTCTAACTTAGAGTTTCTTGAGGAAAAGTAAAAGGATCTAGAAAAGAAACTAGCTACAATACAACTGTCTAATCTAATGACTAATTCTACAACAAAAACTACAGTTTTGACAAGAAAAATACAATAATAACAAGCTTTATACGACCTGAGCCAGTAGAACAACCTCGCAGCAGAAGCGGCAAACGAGATCTGGGTATCTAGTGCCAGGCATCATGGGATATAAGGGGGCCTCGAGCCAGTAAGCAGCTCTCGAGTTTTTGAAGATGGCAGAGTCGGAGCCGAGGATCGGCTCCGAATCCAACTAGCAAGAATGAAGGAGAGATAGACAACTTAACATCAAATATAAGCTAACCAGCTTGAGAATGAAAGGGAATAAATGGTATCCCCATGAGTACTTAACTGTTGATTCTCTCTAGTTATAGGCCTGGGCTGATGCTGCAAACATGTAATGTGAAAAAAAATCTCCTCCTCCCACATTAGCAGATTTATCACTCACTCCTCAGAGAGAGAATCACACACCTTTCCATTCTTTGCAGAAAGACTCAATAAAAGCAACCATCTTATAACCTTACATCACTGTCCATTTTTGCACCCAACCTCACTACTCTCACCAAACAGAGAACACTCATTCTCCATCAAGGCTCCTAAAATTTGCAACTGCATCCTTATACACATGCCTGAATTTGGGTAAGGAAAGTGTGACAGCACAGAATTAACCCATCTTTTCAACCAAGCAGTGCAGACGCTTCAGATGAAGGGAGCCATTGCTTAGGCCCAACAATCCTAGATCTCTAAAATCTTCATACAAACCACAACAAACTCCTCCCATAATATGTAGGAACTTCACACATTTGTATAGAACCCATTCCTGCTTATAAGCAACTGTTGCGCTAAATCTTGTTCTGGACAGGTGCTTCTGGTTATCTTTATTACACCATTAATTTCTTATATAATTTTGCATTAGATAATTTTCATTTTTCAGTTAACTTCAAATATTCCTTACTCAACCTTAAATTTTCATATGAACTGTTGCACTCTCATCTTCTTTTTTCATTCTGTATTCTTTCCTGGGCAAAGACTGAAAATGGTCCATGTAGATCAGTATTCTACCCAGGTCAATAAATAAATACAGAAAAGTTAAGATGTGTGTGTACATACCTCACATATCTTCATCTAGCAGTTACCTGGTGAATAGTAATGGCACCCCAACCACACAGAATGGTGCTCAGGGCAGAGTTTAGATAGTCAGGGATACTCTTTTTCTACTGAGTGCAACAGTGATCTAAATGGACATTTTAGGTGTCTTGTAGTAGTACCATGTAAATTAACACTACATTCCTAAATTTGTCAGTTAGAGCGGTACTTCACTACTCCTTTTACAACATGGCTGTTTCATACATTCCTAAAGTGCTGCCTAATGGTGATTTTCCTTTGAAGAATGCAGTAGTTGTATTAACATACAGCAGAATAATAAGGGCAACTCTATCACAAAACAATTACAGACTTTATGTTACCATAATACGCCTTTATGACCTCTCACTGAATATCCAAGTGCACAGCACTATGACCATATTTCTCACAGTTCAAGATTTACTTCATGATTGATTAAAACTGACAACTGTATGCATATCAGCAGAGACAGTTAAAGTATGGACAGCTACAATTGTGGTAAATGTATACACTACCGTTCAGTGCTGCAGTCCTCTTACTTACCAGGTGGTGTCTCCTGAGCTGGTAACTATTTGACCGTCATCCAGAAAACGGCAACATGACAGATAACCTGAAATTGAGCAAAAAAAACTTTTGAAAGGGTTACACTTTT
>NC_056729.1:284853896-284971723 GCF_019279795.1 Protopterus annectens | reverse complement strand
AAAAACAGCCTTTTGGGTAGTTTTGTGTAGGGAGACTAATATTGTGGCTGAGCAAATAAGTTTGGCACTATCTGCATATTGTGTCACAGTAGCTTGTTTAGTGGCAGAGTGCAGATTACTGAAAGATGTTGCAATGTAGGGATCCTAGAATTCATCCCAGCGGGATCTCCGGCTGTGACTGAGGAAATCATAACAGTCTTCATGCCATTTCACAGCTTGCTTCCTATTGGATAAGTAGCAGTGGAACCAGGTTAGTAATGGAACACTGAGGCCTAGAGAGGCTAGTTCCTCAAGGAGTTTCTGCTGAGAGACGGTATCCAATGCTTTAGATAGATCTAGGAAGACTGTTGAGAGTAGTTTATCATTGTTTCAGAGTCGCACCAATATCCGCTCTCAGTCAGTAGTAGCAGCACCGAACACCTCTTGTAGAACAAAATGCATTTATTGAAAATAAAACAAGCTAAAATCCAAAGCACACATTAGAGTTTAACTTTTTAAAAATAAGTTTAATTTACAATACAGTGAATTTAAACTTTTAAAACAAATTCAAGCTAACAAAAATATAAGAATAATGAAACCTGACAAAGGTGGGGGGGTGGTGATTTATGATACTGTTGAATATGTAAATAAAATTAATAGTATTTTGTTTAATTCAGGAAATTATGAAGTGTCATCCATTAATGAAGTAAATATAGGGTACCACAAAATTGATTTATTCTTGGAAGAACTATTGTTAGATGAAAGGATTGATTCAGATGTGTATAATTATTTGAAGGATGAAAATCCCATTATCAGCAGTATAGTGGGTATACCTAAAGTGCATAAGGATATAAATGATCCCCCCTTCCGGCCTATCATTTCCGGTAACAGATCAAAAATTTTTCTTTTGGTAAAGTGATAGATAGCTGGTTGAAACCCACCTACAGTAAAATTAAGCATATAGTTACGGATTCTTGGGAAGGTTGGTCCCAACTCTAGTTACCAAGGATATGTTTTTGGTAACAGTAGATATAGTAGATCTTTTTTCAAGCATACCCCAGGAAGAAGGGCTTAGTAGATTTAATAACAGTACAGAAAAATTTAGTGGATTAAAGTGGGATGAAATACGCTTGATTATGGAATTTATGGAAACAGTCCTGTCTTATAATTACATTCTATTTGAAGGAGAGTACTATAGGCAATGTAAAGGGGTAGCCATGGGGGCAGCATGTACCCCCATTTTTGCTAATTTGTTTTTATTGGATTGGGAAACAGAATATATTTTCCAATCTGAATGGAATGACAACATACTGTGTTACCTAAGATTTTTGGATGATGTGTTTTTAATATGGAAGGGGGAAGAGAATAGTCTCAATGAGTTTAAAATGTACTTAAACACTAGGTGTGATTATTTAAAATTCACATTCAGTGTAGACCAGAGGTCCATATCTTATTTGGACACTCGTATTACAGTAGAGAATGGGAGATTTAAATCCAACATATACAGAAAGGATACCTTTAGTAATGCATATTTGGAATATTCTAGCTGACATCCTAGTCATCAGAAAAGGAGCATAATTAAAGGTCAGTGCATTAGGGCAGCTAGAATGGCATCTGATTTCTCCGATATGGTACTCGAAATGGATATTATAGGGAATATGTTTAAGACAAGGGGTTACCCCATGGGAATGATAGCAGATATAAAAGAGTATGTGAAAAAAGAATGGGGGAATAAATATAAACCCATATTGGGAACAGGGACAGACCACATACAGGAGATGAACGTGACAAATAAAGATACGGTTATTAATTAATTCACTAGGGCATGTATTTTGCAATATGCCCCCCAAGTGGGAGATATTAAGAAAATAATAGAAGACAACTGGAATATACTGAAAACTGATGACAGTGTATATAAGAAGGTGGGGGGGGCACCTAAATTTGTATCTAAGAATGGATGCAATTTGAAAATGAGACTAGAAAAGAAAACTATGGACAGTAATCATGGACACAATTCCATAGGTACCACAAAATGTGGGAGCTGTAACCAATGTGGGTTAATTATTAGGGTACCTTATTTAATTCTGGAGGACAAAAATAAAACCGAGGTTAGATTTCGAAAAGGTAATTGCAGAACCTCTTACCTTGTTTATTTGGCTAAGTGTACCAAATGCTTTTTGTTTTTATGTGGGGAAGACTGAGAGATGTCTTAGAATTTACGACCATTTTTATAAAATAAGAAAAAAGGATACTAACAATGCTTTATGGAGACATCTCAGTGGTAACACACATTGTGATTCCTTTAATTTTGGCATTTTAGAATGTATAAAAGTAAATCCAAGAGGGGGAAGTATGAAATATAAACTTGGAGAAGAAGAAACTAGGTGGCAAATCAAACTAAATGCCTCTGCATATCCTGGACTTAATGAAACAATCGCCATTAAACCCATTTTGGAAAATAGAGGGTAGCTAAGAGAGGTGGAGATTTACAAAAGTTTAGTTAAAGCAAGGATGTATTTTATTGTGGCATGTGTGTCAATATTACAAATGTCAATATTATAAATATTTCTTGGTATATACATTTTATGTGGTAACTGTTTTTAATAAGTGTGGGAAGTTTGAATGAATATTCTTTGTTCTTTTTTCCACAAAAAAGGCAATTGACAAGGAAATGAAGCACTGAGCACTTTAAATTCTCATTAACAACTTATTATGTTTTAATTGTTTTATATAATTGATGAAACTAATTGATTCATGTTTGTATATAAGAGGGTAGTGGCTAGGATGATTTAGTTCTGAGGAAGTCTACATAGAGTAGATGAAAGCGCTTAACTCTGTGTGCTTTGGATTTTAGCTTGTTTTATTTTCAATAAACGCATTTTGTTCTACAAGAGGTGTTCGGTGCTGCTACTACTGACTGAGAGCAGATACTGGTGTTATTCTACATTGTCGACCGTTCCAGGTGCTGTTTATTTTCCCAATTGTTTCAGAGTCGATTAACCATAAAGTTTTAAAGGGCATTAGTGGTGCTTTGATTAAGTCAAAAGCCATGCTGAGTTAGAGTAGATTATGGTTGGTAAGGTATTTGAGCATAACATCTTAGGGGTGGACAGACAGCTTTTGATTGGGTAGTTCATTAGTTCGGTAAAATGTTTATGCTTATGTAAGGGTATGATGTATAATATTTTCAACATGTTGGGGACTTAGCTTTCTTTTATGAATATATTGACAGATATGGACACTGGGAATGCTATAGACTCTGATGGTATTTTTAGGTACTCTGCTGGTAATTTCTCAGCTGCCACGGTGGCTTGTTTCAGTTGTAGTAGATTTTTTTTTTTTTGGTTGGGGTGGGTACACTTTCAAGTCTAAAGGATACTTTGATGGTAGGGGTATGTGGAATAGTGAATGGTGATGTGGAGTTTTGTTTGGTTAGAGACAAGATGGAACTTGCAAAGTGGGTGCTGAACTGAGTTGTTGCATTACCTGGGTATTTAGAGGCTGTGGTGGGTTGGGGGTGGCAGAGGGTTGCCTGGGGTTTAGCAGTGACTTTATGGACTGCCAGAACAGTGTTATTTGTGTAGGTACTTTGTAGGTTTGTAAAATATTTTCTTGTCATTAAGTATTTTTTTTGTGAGATTTCTGAGATATCTATAATCCTGCAGGGTTAACAGAGTTTTATTTTATGTATACGTTTTCCAAGCCTGATCTCTAATAGTAGTCGCTTAGTAGTTTTTGTTAGTCAGGGTGCTGGAATGGATTTTACTCTTGTTTCTGAGGGGAGCTTGCTTCCCCACCCCAAACTAATGTTATTGAAGCCACATTCCCATCCTTCAAATTACAGCCTATCCCTACCTCTTACATCAAAACCTTACTGAAAAAACTTAAACCTACCACCCTCTCGGCAGATTGGCTCCCAGCTGAATACCTGCAAATAGCAGCTGATGGTATAGCCTACCCCATCTCCATCCTGATAAACAGAACCTTTACTGAGGCCACAATACCCAATATCTGGAAAATATCCTACGTAATACCACTCCATAAAGGTGGTCCTTCTACCGAACCATCTAACTACAGACCCATAGCAATTCTATCTCCAATAGCTAAGATCATGGAAAGATGTGTTCATAAACAATTTCTTAATCACCTCTCTCTAAACAATCTTTTGACCAAATCTCAACACGGCTTTAGACCCTACCATAGTACGACCACTGCCCTCCTATCCTTTACTGACTCAATTAATAAAAATCGCAACAACAAAAAAAATCTTCTGCCCTATTTCTTGACCTGTCAAAAGCCTTTGATATGGTCAATCACCAACTACTGCTACAGATGCTAAAAACCTTCCACTTTGAGAATTTAGCTCTCAATTGGTTCCATGCCTATCTCTCTGGAAGGCAACAGGCAGTCCAATGGCAAAATAAGCTCTCTCAACCCTTACCTAATACCATAGGAGTTCCACAAGGCTCCATTCTAGGTCCCCTTCTCTTCTCCGTGTTTATAAATGAACTCCACTCAGTTATCCCTCAAGCCACATGCATCCAATATGCAGATGACTCCACCCTCATCTGCTCAAATGTCGCTCTCCCTGACTTACAAATAATGACCCAACAATGCTTTGGTACAATTGAAAAATGGCCATCAGAGAGGAATCTCATCCTAAATCCTAAAAAAACTAAGTTATTACTATTCTTTCCCACCTCAGTTCCTCCTCCAGTGCAATACTCCCCACTAGCTAATAATAGCACCTTCTTCGTTCAATCTAATAATGGCACCATAATTAAACCTGACACTAACACTAAACTACTAGGGGTCACTATTGACAATAAACTTAAATTTAACTTACACATCAGTCAAACCATAAAGACTGTAAATAAGAAACTCGGATCACTGTATAGAATTAAGAACTTCCTCACCCCCATTGCCAAACTAACCATAGCACGTACCCATCTTCTCTCCACACTACTGTATGCTTCCCCTGTTTTTTCTTTCCTCAACATAGGGGACATTAATAAACTTTCCGTGACTTACAATCACATTGCTAGATTCATTACAGGTGCCCCTTATAGAACACATCACTGACTTAACCTAAAGAAACTTGACTGGTTAGAACTACCAAATATTCTCAAACTTAACCAACTCTCTGAAGCATATAAAATCATGAAGGAACCTGAAAAAACTCCCTCACTAAATCTACTGACCCCCTATTTCAACCTAAGTAGTCTTCGCTCCTCTAACAGATTACTGGTCCAAACCATCAAATCCAACAATATGGGAGGGGATGCTCTCTATGCTAATTCTATAGGCAAGGTTTGTAACTCCCTACCTAACAACCTAAGACTCTCCAATTCACTTTCTCAATTCAAGAAAAATCTTACCCAATTCTTTAAGGCACATTGGATATGCCCCTGCGTAAACCCAGGCTAGGTTCCTGTCAACTATAACACATCCTACACTACTTGAACAAACTGGATATCTTCTCAATTTCCTACTCTAACCGACTATTAATCCTACCCTTCTTTAATAAAGTAAGCAGTTTCTTTATCATCCCTCAGAACTCTAGAAAAGCAATGAACTGGAAACTCTACATAGTACTTTAAAGTCCCTTGAATTGCACTAGTTTTTCACTAGTTTTTTTCTCTTCAGAATTGTATTTTAACTGTAATTCTGCTATCATCAGTTTTTACATGAATGTATACAATATGTTAACTAGCATATTTTTTCCATCTATGTAATGTGTAAACTTATATGTATTTTTTTTTTTTGCAATGTGGAGCTTTTCTCCCCGGGCCTCCGCTGAAAATGGACATGTATCCAAGTTGGACCATCCCGGTCAACAAATGTAAAATAAAATAAAATAAAATAAATAAATAAATGGTTAGGAAGATGAGTAAAGCGAGTAACTGCTTCATCTAACAGTAATGTTTTTATGCAGTTCAAGTTTTATTGATTTACAGCTGTTATAAAGTGTGCAGGATTGAAATTCTCCACATTAGATTTGTTTGTATGCTATTTGCTTCTGAAAGTATCTGCTGTCTGATAGTGTACAGAGGTAGACAGACACTAATGCTGTCTGGCAAGGTTCCAGCAGGTTTAATATTTAACATTTGTTTACCGTGGAAGTACAACTGGGCAAAATTTCCCATTTTCAGTGGAGGCCCAGGGAGAAAACGTTTGCATAACTTAACTGTCAGTACTTTAAACAATAGTGAAACAATCAGAGAAATGATAGTAATAAATCACATAACATCGCAATTCTAGTAATAAAGCTAACCATGATCACTCAGTAACACATTTCGACAGCTACACTTAATATTAAGAAATGAAATATCTAAGAATCAATCAGAAGTTAAAAAGACTGGTAAATTAGAATGGAAATGTAATATACAATAGAAGGATATTTGTATACCTCGCAAGTATTAAACAAAACCGAGGACGTTTAGGATTTTTCCAGTTAAGTGTCTGTACAGGCATTTTTACACCCAAAGTAGAATTTAGAGAAATTTTCCCCAAGAGACAGCAAGTGTTAGAGGTGTGGCAGGAAAGAGAATGGTACTTGAGAATGTAACTAGATGGCGCACTTTAAAAATTCCATACATTAAAAAGTACAGTTGTGTACACTTACCATAAATGTAGATGTTCGAGTGTATTCACTGTTGCAGTCATTACATTTGGGTTATCCTGCTGGCGGGTTGCCCTCAGTCAGCCTGAATTCCAAAGTCTTGGGTCCTGCGTTGGTTGCTGTCGCCCCTTCCATGACGTCAGGGGTATAAAAGATGCAGCAGACGCCATTTTCTTCAGTTTTTCTTGCCCCAGATGTCAGGTGCCCCCAAAAGGGTATGCTAAACATATGTAAGTAACACATACATGCATCTAAATAAACTTTACCTTCATCTATAAGCAAATACACCACATAGGTTGTATAGATCAGAGAAGGAAAGATAAGTTCCAGCAAAAATAAGGGGGATGGTGGGTGGGTAACCTGGACTGCAACAGTGAATACACTTGGAACATCTACATTTATGTTAAGTGTACACAACTGTACTATGTTCATGTTTCACTGTTGCAGTCATTACATTTGGGTAGATTCCTAAAGCTATGGATGGGAGGATGGAACTAAATAGCATTAGGGGCGGCTATGAGGCACTGCAGAGGCAAAGCCTGCCTTGGATTTAGAGTAAAGTGGCAGATTGTAATGTTTTGTAAAGGTATGCACTGAACTCCAAGTAGCAGCCTCTAAAATGTCTTTGGTTGGTACTACCCTGAGAAAGGCTGCAGAAGTGGCTGCAGCTCTGGTTGAATGTGGCCTAATGTCCTTAGGCACAGGTTTGCCATGCTGAGAGTAGCAAAAACGAATGCAGTGACCTATCCACTTTGAAATAGTCTGCTTGGAGATGGCCTTTCCTTGTGATCCTGCAGCATATGCCACTAATAATTTTTCTGTCTTTCTGAAAACTTTAGTTTTATCCAAGTAGAATCTAAGTTGTTTGTGTACATCCAAATAATGCAGAATTTTCTCCCCCTTGTTCTGTGGATTTGGATAAAAAGTTGGCAAATGAATAGTTTGGTTAAGGGCTACACTGGATACTACCTTAGGCATAAATGTAGGGATTGTCCTCAGTGCTAAGTGAGCGCTCTACCATTTGAGCTAATTTCCCTGCCAGGGTGAGACCCTGTCCGGATAAAAAATGATAAAAGGGTTCCACAGCCATGAGAGCCTGTAGTTCTGACACATCCTGCAGAAGTTATTGCTAGGAGCAGAGCTGTTTTCCAAGATAAAAAACGTTATACCCGCAGTAGCAGCTGACTCAAAAGGGGGTAAGGTGAGTTTTTCCAAGACATAATTGAGGTCCCATGCAGGTGTTAGTGTTCTCCTTGGAGGCCTTAAATTTTTGGCTCCTCTGAGGTACTGCCTTAGTAAAGGATGAGAAGAGTGGTGGCTCTGTATTGTAATGAGCCGAAATGGCAGAGGCATAGATTTTAATTGATGAGAAAGACAGGCCTTTGTCCAGCATCTCAGTTAAGTATTGCAAAATCTGAGGAATATTTGGCACAGCTGTATCAGTTCCTTGAGCTTGGTTCCAAGCACAAAATCTCTTCCATTTTCCAGCATAGGATTTTCTAGTACTAGGCCTTCTGGCTTCTAAAATGACATCCATCACAGCTTTACTGAGAGGTGTGCTTTGTATGGTTACATCATCCGCCATGCTGCCAGGTTTAGGGTCCTGAGTTGGCTGTGCAGAATCTGATTGTTTTGTTGGGACAGTAGATGAGGTATTTGAGGGAAGGTCCAGGCTGGGCATTGAGACAAGTTCCTTATGATTGGATACCAGTACTGGCGTGGCCAGTCTGGGGCAATCAGAATAATTTTTGGTTTCTCCTGACTGACCTTTAGGAGTACTATGGGGAGGAGAGGCAGTGGAGGAAAGGCATATACTGATAGGTTTGTCCAGCTGAAAGATAAGGCGTCCACTTTCCATGCTTGTCTGTGATAAGTCCTTGTGCAGAATCTTTTTAGTTGATTGTTGTGAGGGGAGGCAAACAGATCTATGTCCTGGTGTCCCCATTTCTTTGTTACTATGCTGAAGACTTGTGGATCCAGGTGCCACTCGTGGGGATCCATGAGGTTTCTGCTTAGTTCGTCTGCCAGAGTATATTCCTTTCTGGCAGAAATTGTGCCTGCAGATAAACTTAAGTCAATGCTGTGTCCCATAAAGACATGGCTAGTCTGCAAAGGGGGTAAGAGTGAGTGCCCCCTGCTTATGTACCACATGACCGTGGTGTTCTCTGTCTATCAGAAGTTGTCCCTGAAGAATTGGGTCCTTGAAGGCTATCAGGGCATTTTGAACAGCTAGCATCTCCTTTTGATTGACATGTAGATGCATTTGGTTTGCGGACCAGATGCCCTAAATACCTCTTCCTGCCATGTGGGCCCCCCAGGCATAATCTGATGCATCCGTCGTAAGGTTCTGCCTGGCTGGGGGTATTGAGAATGGCTGTCCCTTGTTTTTTTGACAAAGTCTTTGCCCACCATCGAAACTCCTGTTGCAGGCAGGGAATAAGAGAAATCATTGTTTCCAGGCTGTGGCAATGTTGTGTCCATACACTTTTTAGGTACCATTGAAGTTTCCTCATATGCAGTCTTGCATATGGAATTAGTAGGATGCAGGATGCCATGAAGCCCCGGCAGAAATTTTCTTGCAGATAACTGGGTCCTTGTTGCCATTTCCTTGAAATAGGTAGTCAGTTGCCTTTGTTTGTCTGGCGTGAGATAAGCCATCTGGGCAGTTGTATTTAAACTTGCACCTAGGAATATTATCTCTTGTGAGGGTACTAGTTTTGATTTCTTTTTGTTGACTGTGTACCCTAGGCATGTTAAAAGTTTCTTCACAAATGCCAGATGCTGTAGTAGAATGTCCTTGTTCTCTGCTTGAATGAGGCAGTCGTGCAATATTTTTATTCCTCTTTGTCTGCAGAAAGCAATTACTGGTGCCAGGCACTTTGTGAAGACCCTGGGCGCAGTAGATAAGCCAAAGGGCAGTGCAGAGAATTGGTGATGCTTTGAGTCAGCCTTGAATCTGAGGTATCTTCTGCATGATTGTCTGATTGGGACATGCAGGTATGCCTCTTTTAGGTCTAAAGTCACGAGCCAAGCCTTGCTGCCCAGCATGGGCAGAAGCTGCTGCAAGGTCAACATCATGAATTTGGGTATATCCAGGTAAGTGTTTAGAATAGATAGGTCCAGAATTGGTCTCCATGCTTTGTCCTTTCTGGGTACCAAGAACAATCTTGAGTAAAATCCTTGTCCCTGCTCTTGCTGTGGCACTTGTTGAATAGTCCCCGTGTGCATGAGAGATGCAACTTGTTTTTGAGCCTCTGCCCATTGATTTTTTGACAGGTCTTGCCAACCGTTTGTCCTTGGCAGGGTATGGAAGTGAAACTTGTAGCCTTGTGACACTGTCTAGAACCCATTTGTCCTAGGTAATAATGTTCCAGTTTTGAGAAAAAAGTGCTAGTTTTCCCCCTTAGGGTGCAGCCAGAGGATACGTGCTTGGTACAAGCAGGGGGAAGTCATTGGGGACTGTTTCCTGTACAGTTGTGATTTATCATCTCCACTTTTGGAGGTAGAAGCACCCCATTGCTTAGACCTGTATGAACCTTGTGGCTGGGATCTGCCTCTAGGGCATCTGGATCTGCCCCTTTGAGGTCTGTCTGACACTGGAAAGGACCAATTCTTTGTAGGCCAGTGTCTCCTAAATCTAGGAGGCTGTACCTGTAAGAATTCCTTGACCGTTTGCATAGATTTAGCTTTGTCCTCCATTTTCTTTAACACCTCTTCTGCCTTAACACCAAACATGATATCATGCTGTAATGGAGCATCTAATAATTTTGCTTTGACATGATTAGGCAGATTTTGTTCCTTTAACCAAGCATGCCTCCTAATGACAGAACCCTTAACAGCGGCCCTGCAGGAGGCCTCTACAGAATCAAAACCACATTGCAAAGTATGCTTTCCAACTTGTTCAGTTGCATGCAATAAATCCTGTATTTCTTTGTTTTCTGCACATTCAGAATTTATCAACATTTTCTGTTTAAGCAGTGTCATAATATATTGCTGATACTTGAGCATATGAAACTGGCAATTTAGGGCCCTTATAGCCAAGGTAGCAGATGTGTAAATTTTTTTCCCCCATCTGTCTAGTGCCCTAGAATCTCTGTCAGAGGGGGTAGGGTGTTTTGCAGTAGAAGCCTTGACCCCCCCCCGGGACCCTGAGAAATTGTTTCTGGGTCTGCAGCAGGGTTTTTGAAAATGAATTTGAGAGAGTCAGGAACCCTGTAGTATCTGTCCGGCTTAACAGGAGCTGGAGGTAAGGAGTCAGGGGTCAGACTAGACTCTGAAAACACATCATCTACAAAACACAGGCGGAATAGCTAGAGGCCTGTGTTGAGGTAGTAAAAGGAAGTCTCTGAGCCTTTTTTAGATTCTGAAAAATCTTGGCTCTCCCAGTGGAAATGCTCTCTCATGGTATGCAAGGTTTCCCCAAAAGAGTAGTCTTCAGGAGGAGAAGCTGAAGGAATAGATTCTTCAGCATCAGAATCCTCATAGGGAGGTAGAGAATATTCCTGCTCAGAAGAGGAATCAGAAGAAATGGAAACCTGATCTGAAGATTCATAGTCTGTCTCTTGCCTAGGCCTCATCAGGATGGGGATGGGAACCCCTGATCAAGGTAATTAAGTCTTCGGCCATTTTGAGCACCTGTTTATGGGCATGGAGGCATGTCCATGAGGCTATGAGGCTGTTGAACTTGTTTCTTTGTCTTTAAAGGTGCTTTAGACTTTGCCTTTGAAGCTGATGTTGTTTTAATGTATAATTATTTAGGTCTGAATAAACCCTCAGAAGCCAATGCCTGCTCAGCGGCTCCAGAACCATCTGAGGGAATAGTCTCTGAGGCTCCAATACTTTGAGCTTCTAGCGGCCTTGCTGACTCCACGTGTCGGTAGCGGCCTGCGACTCTAAAGTAGCTGGCGTCAGGGGCTGCGAAAGCGCCTCACTGACAACCGGCGACTGGCTTAGGAGAAGCCTTGTCGGTTTTGGACCTCGGTAAAGTACAGTTTTGTACCTACCATAAATGTAGATGTTCGAAGATCCACATTGCTGCAGTCCTTACACTTGGGTAGTCCGCTGTCCTCGGTCGGCCCGAATATCAAAGTATTAGGCTGACGTCGGTCAAGGCGCTTAAGACTGACATCAGGACGTCAGGGTACAAATGCGCATGACCGACGTCATATCCTCAGTCTTTTCTTGCCCCAGATGTCAGAAGACCCTAAAAGGAAAGGTCAAAACCAAAAGACAGCAAAAAACAACCAACCACCCTTGCACTAATCATATGTACAATATATACACTATCCACAATATTCACAACCCAAACCACACAACCGCCTCTAACTACAGAGAGGAGGGAGGTATTGACTGCAGCAATGTGGATCTTGAACATCTACATTTATGGTAGGTACAAAACTGTACTATGTTCTTCATCTCACATTGCTGCAGTCCTTACACTTGGGTAGAATCCCAAAGCAGAGGTAAGGGAGGATGGCAAAACTATAAAGCAGTAGGAGCTGCCAACATGCCCTGTAAAATTGCAGTGGCAAAACCAGCCCTAGATTTAGAGTAAAGTGGAAGGTGGTAATGCTTAGAGAAAGTATGTACTGAACTCCAAGTAGCTGCCTCCAAAATATCTTTAGTTGCCACCCCCCTCAAAAAAGCTGTAGAAGTGGCAGTAGCCCTAGTGGAATGAGGCCTAATCCCAGCTGGAATCTCCTTACCATGATGGGAATAACAGAAAGCAATACAAAACCCAATCCACTTAGAAATAGTTTGTTTTGACACAGGCTTGCCCTGAGAACTCAAAGCAAAAGAAACAAATAACTGCTGAGACTGCCTGAATCCTTTAGTTCTGCTCAAATAATATCGCAATTGCCTGTGTATATCCAAAGTGTGCAAAATCTTTTCCCCTTTATTTTGGGGGTTTGCATAAAAAGTAGGCAAATGAATAGTTTGGTTTAAAGCCACACTAGAAACCACTTTAGGCATAAAGGAAGGATTAGTACGCAAAGATACCCTATCCTTATGGAAAATTAAGAAAGGCTCAACCGCCATAAGGGCCTGTAATTCAGAAACCCTTCTCGCAGAGGTAATGGCCAACAAAAAAGCAGTCTTCCATGATAAATATTTCAACTCGGCAGTAGCTGCAGGCTCAAAAGGTTGTAGAGTGAGTTTCTCCAACACAAAACTGAGATCCCAAGCAGGAGTAGGAGCTCTACGTGGGAGTCTTATATTCTTTGCCCCTCTAAGGAATTGCTTAAACAAAGGATGAGAAAACAATGGTGGGTCACAGTCATAGTGAGCAGAAATTGCTGCAGCATGAACCTTAATAGAAGAGAAGGACAAACCTTTGTCCAGTAACTCAGTAAGATATTGAAGAGCCACACTTAAATTAGGCTGAGAAACATCAAATTCCTTTGCTGTACTCCAAAATAAAAATCTCTTCCATTTATCTGCATACACTTTCCTTGTACTAGGCCTTCTGGCCTCCAAAATAACATTCAAAACTTGCTGAGGAAGCTGAGACCCTCCAGGGTTTAAAACAGAATATGCCAGGCTGTTAGATGAAGAGAGTGAAGTTTGACATTGAGTAAATGACTGTTCTCCTGAGACAGCAGGTGTGGAATCAAGGCAAAGGCCATGGAGGCTCCTGCACCAGACTTCTCAGTAATGGGTACCAGTGCTGTCGAGGCCAATCTGGAGCTATTAAAATCATCTTTGGCTTGTCCTGTCTGACCTTCAGGAGTACCTTTGGGAGGAGAGGCAGAGGTGGAAAGGCATATACATGAAGATTGCTCCAATTGAATGAAAGAGCATCCACTTTCCAAGCTGTGGGATGAAACCTTTTGTGCAAAACTTTGGCAGCTGGTAGTTTAGTGGAGAAGCGAACAGATCTATGTCTGGAGTTCCCATAACACTGTCAATTTCTGAAATACATGAGGATCCAATTTCCACTCGTGGGGATCCATAATTTGTCTGCTCAACACATCTGCTAAGGAGTTCTGTGCTCCCGGCAGAAACCTTGCCTGAAGATTCAGCTGTAAACTGAGAGCAGTCTCCCACAAAATCATTGCTTGTCTGCATAGAGGATAAGAATGCTCCCCTTGCTTGTTGATGTACCACATGACAGTTGTGTTGTCTGTTAAAACCAACACCTGCCCTGGAAGTAGTAAATCCTTGAAAGCTATTAATGCAAATTGGACTGCTAACATCTCCTTCAGGTTGATATGTAGATGTTGAAGTCTGGCAGGCCACGTGTCTTGTACCCACTTTCCATTTAGATGAGCTCCCCAAGCTTTGTCTGAGGCATCTGTCGTTAGAATCTGACTCGCCTCTGGTCGGGTCACAGAGAGTCCCTTGTTTAGGTGACATTCCTGAGCCCACCACAAAAACTCCTTTTGAATGCAAGGTATTATCTGAATGACAGTGTCCATATCTTGGCAGTGCTGTGTCCATACATTTTGAGATACCATTGTAGCTTCCTCATATGCAGTTTGGCATTGGGAAGCACCAGAATACAAGATGCCATGAACCCCAAGGCTTGAAGGACTGTCCTTGCAGTCAGCCTGGACTGATGAGACAATTGATGGAAGTAAAGAGAAAGATTCTTTTGTTTGTCCGGGGTCAAAAGGCCATCTGGGATGCTGTATTCAGTCTCACACCCAGAAAGCACATGTCCTGAGAGGGTACTAGACTGGACTTTATTTCGCTCACAGAATACCCCAGGCATCTTAGCACTGCTATCACATACTGTAAATGATGAAGAAGTTCGTCCTTTTTGGGCCAGAATCAGGCAATCGTCCAAATAAGGATAGATCTGTATTCCTCTTAGCCTGAAGAAAGCTATCACTGGAGCCAGAACTTTCGTGAACACTCTGGGCGCAGTAGATAAGCCAAAGGGCAATGCAGAGAACTGATAATGAGAAGTCCCAGCCCGAAAACGCAGATACTTCCTGCAACTGAGCCTGATAGGAACATGAAGGTAAGCCTCCTTGAGATCCAGAGTCACCATCCAGTGATCTTTGCCCAGCAGAGGCAAAAGCTGTTGTAACGTCAACATTTTGAACTTGGGAATGTCCAGATATGTGTTGAGGATAGATAAATCCAAAATTGGTCTCCACGTGTTCCCCTTCTTTGGTACTAGGAACAGGCGAGAATAAAATCCTAGGCCCACTTCTGGTAGAGGGACCGGTTGTATGGCCCCTATTTGAAGTAGCAGATAAATTTGTTTGTGAGCCTCTAGTCTTTGTTGAGGAGGAACGTCTGGCATGCCTTTGAAAGGAGGCAAGGTATGGAAATAAAACTTGTAACCTTGGTGTATGATATCCAATACCCATCTGTCCTGAGTAATCAAACTCCAATTTTCCTTGAAGAGTGCCAACCTCCCTCCCAAAGGTGCTGCCAGGCAAGAAGGATCTGGCAGCTGAAAAGGTAGGTTATTGGGCCTGTTTACGAAAGGACTGGCCCCTGCCCTCACCCGAAGACTGTGCAGGTGAACTCCCCGTTCTAGGTCTGAAGGAACTCTGAGCTCTGTCCCTACCACGTCTAGATCTACCCCTAGACTGAGAATCATAAGAAGGATACGTCCACCCCTTAGCAGGCCAATTCCTACTAAACTTCGGAGGCTGAACTTGCAAAAAATCCTTAACAGCCTGCATAGTCTTAGCCTTGTCTTCCATTTTCTTCAAGACTGACTCCACAGGTGAACCAAACAACACATCAGACTGTAAAGGAGCATCCAAAATCCTTGTCTTAACATGGTCAGATAAATTCTGATCCCTCAGCCAGGCGTGCCTAAGAACTGAACCAGTGGCAGCCACCCTAGACGAGGCCTATACAGCATCAAAACCACATTGCAAAGAATGCTTACCCACCTGTTCCGAGACATGCACCAAATCTTGTAATTCTTTACACTCAATGCCTTCCGCCAGAGCATCTACCTTAGACTTCAATTGAGAAAGAAGATAGTTTTGATATTTCAACATGTGAAACTGGCAATTCAAAGCCCTCATAGCTAAGGTGGAAGAAGTATAGACTTTCTTTCCCCATCTATCCAAAGCTCTGGCCTCTTTATCTGGAGGAACCGGATTTTTACAACAGAGGCCTTGACACCCTTAGGTCCCTGACTAGCAGTTTGTGGGCCGACCCTAGGACTCTTGTAAAGATATTTATGAGCCTCAGGCACCCTGTAATACCTATCCGGTTTAACAGGAGCAGGAGGCAAAGAATCAGGATTAAGTGAAGCCTCTGCAAACACATCTTCCACAACATCCAGAACAGGTGGTATAGCCAAAGGCCTATGCTGGGGTAAAAGCAAAAATTCCCTAAGCCTTTTCCTGGAATCAGAGAAGTCCTGACCTTCCCACTTAAAATGTTCCCTCATGGAATGAAGAGTCTCTGAAAAAGAAAAATCCTCTGGAGGAGAAGCAGAAGGAGTCGAATCATCTGCATCAGAATCAGAATAAGGAGAGTACTCCTGCAAGTCTTCAGCAAGACTCTGAAACATCCAAGCCTGCTCAAAACTCCCCAACTCTGGTTCCACCCTAGGCCTCTTATCAGGAGGGGGCAAAGAACCTCTAATCAAAGTAATTAAATCTTCTGCCATTTTAAGCATGTGCTTCTTGGGCACAGATCCTGTTGAACTAGGAGTGACACCAACAGAAGCTAAACCTGGCCTGCCTCTGGGAGAAGCCTTGGAAACAGAAGGAGAGGGCCTAACCACCCTAGGAAGGGAGGGGAGTACAGTAACCTGAGAAGCCCCTTCAGCCTGACCTGCCTCCTGAGAGGCCACATCCTGCAATATCAAAGTCTCCCCCTGGGACTCCAGAGAAGTCTCGGGCGGAACCACCGGTTCCACTGACGCCTCTAAAGAACCGGCGTCCGGTACGGACGACTCTTCTTGCCTGGGTTTAGCTGCTTTGTCTTTGCGCTTCGAAGAAGCGGGCACCGGAGAATCCGACGGCATATTATAATTGCACCGCTTCAAGACCAACCTGGCACAATCTAACCTTCGCTAATAGTGCGCTTATTGACCCTAGCACAAAAGCGACACCCAACAACGTCGTGCTCAGGCCCCAAACAAGGAATACACAAAGTATGATAATCCCTATGCGGTATCTGCTTCCCACAAGAAATACAGTTATTCACTTTTTCTGACATCCGGTAAACCACTGAGGCAAGAAAAAACTAAAATGTTCCCCAACGGGGTACTTAGCCAACTTTGACTCTGTCTGAAACTCCGAATTCGAAAAATTTCAGAACGCCGAACGGCACTTGCAACGCTGCTTCTGCATCGGACCATGCGGCAAAAAAGACTGAGGATATGACGTCGGTCATGCGCATTTGTACCCTGACGTCCTGATGTCAGTCTTAAGCGCCTTGACCGACGTCAGCCTAATACTTTGATATTCGGGCTGACCGAGGACAGCGGACTACCCAAGTGTAAGGACTGCAGCAATGTGAGATGAAGAACATCCTGTCTTTTTCTTTTCGTTTTTTGTGAACTCTGGTTGTCAGATGGCAATCTGACGACATTGTATAATTAAATCTCCGGCCAAAATAGCTTAATGCAAAATCGTACAGACGCTTAATAGTGCGTTGGTTAAATCTAGCACAAAACCGACAACTAGCTACGTCGTGGTCAGGGCCTAGGCAAGGAATACTGTAAGAGCGAATGTCCTTATGAAGTATTTGCTTCCCACAAGAAATACTATTAACTTTTTCTGACATCGGACTGGAGCAAGAAAAAAGTTTCCCCAACGAGGTACTTAGCTTTTACTGAAGACTTCGGATCGGAAATTCAAACATGAAAATCTCAGGAGTCGGCTGACTGGCACTTGCGAACTGCTTCTGCTTCGGGCACCGTGCGGCAAGAAAGACTAAAGAAAATGGTGTCGGCTACATCTTTTATAACCCTGGCGACCTGACGTCAGGGAAGGGGCGACAGCAATCGACGTAGGACCCAAGACTTTGGAATTCATGCCGACTGAGGGTAACCTGCCAGCAGGATAACCCAAATATAATGACTGCAACAGTGAAACACGAAGAACATCTGCCAGGAATGCTGGGAAATCAAATGGTTGTAACTAAGGAAAATATTCTTTTGAGCTGTTTTATAGACAGTGAATTACCTAAACATAGTAAGTCCTGACCAAGTTTCATGTTTTTGGCTGCCCAAAATACAATTACTAGAAAATGGAAACCAAAATCTATAAACCATAACTGAATTATTGAATGTAGAAAAAGAAGAAAAAAAGGAACATGGGAGAATACCTGCAGAATATTGTTCAGGAAGAGGAGTAAAATTTCATGGGGCACAGGACTTCAGCAATCTAAAAATAAAATGTTTGCAATTTTTTTTTAACTTAACTATGTATACCCATATCACCGTGCAATGTGTATGTTAATAAAGATGTTGGAAAAAAAGTGGAGTGTGTGTGTGTGTGTGGGGGGGGGGGGGGAGCAGCTAAGAATTGGTGCCAACTCCACTTTAACAAGTATACCACAAAGATCGTACATCATGCCATTACATTTCTTAAAGCCTTGAAAAGGGAGAATGCAGTGCAACTGCCATGATGAACTTTGTTGCATGTATATAAAAAATTATAGTATTGCTGTAAAATAAATGTTCAAAGACAACAGTATTCTAGTATTACACTAATATGTAAGCCTTAACATCCAGCTTAAGTAATAATCCAGCTTTTTTTTTGTTAAATTAAAAGCAAAGGAGGGGGTAAAGGAAAGCAGCCACCCTTGTTGGTCATTTACTGTGTCATTTTGTCTTAATATCCACAGTACAATACCAGATTTCTCTATCAGTTTATGTGAAATTTATACCAGTTACATACATTTCACTTGACAATACAGCTGGATCAGGCTGTACACCACTGAATATCAGTCTGAAATGTGAAGGTTACAGATGTCATCTTCCAGCAATCATGAACATACTATGTATACACCTGTATATTATACCCTCCAAGGCAGACTAAAAATAATTTCCAGAGAATTTAATTAGCATGCGTCAGGTCAGCACAAAATTCTTTCTGAGCAAGACCACACAAGAACTGAACATACTTTGGATTAGATTTGAAATGTGACAAAAAATGTCAGACCAGCAAGTACAGTTGTATCTATTTACTTTAAATGTAGATGTCACATTATCTTCACTGTTGCAATAATAACCATATAAGGTTTTCCTTTCTGTGGTAGTCCTTGACCAGCTCGTGTACCACAGGTTGTAGAAGACAAGGTGTCCCTGATAAGGTCCATCCATTCAAAAAGGAGTACCATGTAACAATTCTGGAATAGGGATGGAGGGAGGGATGTTGATATGTGCAAAACCAAGACAACAGACAGAATAGTTGTGCAAAATCTTACCATAATCATATATGTCCTCTTCCATGTTGCAGTATTATTGAGGGATCCTCTGCCTCAGGCTACTTGAGTGGTAGCTCTTATACAAAAGCTTAAGCCTGGTTGCTGCTAGTGCATGGGATGCCACACGCAGGGCCATAAACCAGGGGCCTTAAATGAGACGTCTGCATCCACAGATCTCATAAATGACTGCCCAGTCAGACAGTAGTCAAGGTAGCGGCAAATGATGTCCTATAGACAGGTGAAATGCAATTGACTGCCCAGTGTGACCATAGTCTAGGTAGTGGTCCATGATGCCCCATAGCCAGGAAATGTGTAATGTGGGGGGACAGGTGGGAGGGAAGGAATACTCCAATATGAAAGAGGACATAAATGGTTATGGTAAGATTTTACAGAACTATTCTATGTCCTATTCTCATGTTACAGTATTCTTGCTGTGTGAGAGTACCACAGCTTAAGAAGGAAGAATGGTGGAGAAGTAGCAGCAGATTCTTGAAATCCCTGCAGGATTATCCTTGCGAATCCTGCTCTGGCGATATGGTCCAGTTTGTAATGATTGGGAAAGGGATGTACAGAGGACAAAGTGGCTACCCTCAAGGATGGCCGCTGTGTCCAGGCATTTGAAGGCAGCCTCAAAACAGGCTACTGCCCTAGTACAGTGTGTCCTGACCCCCCCCCTTGATAAAAGTGCTTTCTATGGTAGGAACAGCAGAAGCAGAGTGTTTTTCTAATCCAGCAAGAGACAGTTTGGATACTGGCTTACTCAGGACCCTGGGATGGAAGGACAAAGAGATGATCAGACTTTCTAATAGTCTTAACTTTGTCCAAACAGAACCTTAGCTGCCTGTGGACATCAAGCAAGTGCAGTATTTTCTCACGGTCATTTTTAGGAGAAGGGAAAGAAGGTGGGTAAGTGAATAGACTGATTTAGTGGCAGTTTACTGACCACTTTGGACATGAAGGAGGGGTTGGTGCACAGGGACACTCTTTGTTGAAGATAGTGTAGGGGGATGCCATGAGCGCCTGTAATGATTTGAGCTTTTTGGCTGAGGTAAGGGCTACCAATAGGACTGTTTTCCATGTGCATATCTGCAGGGATGCAGAGCTGGGTGGCTCGAAAAGGGCAAATGTAAACTTTTCCAAGACATAATTTAGGTCCCAAGGGGGTGGGATAGGCTTCCTTCGTGGCCTAATGTACAAGACCCCTTTTAAGAATAGCTTAACATCCAACCTGGAGAGTAGAGGAGGATCCAAGGGTAAGCAAGCAAAGATGGCAGACAACTGAACTTTCACTGAAGAGTATGAACGGTCTGTTTTTATCAGCGCTCACACACACAGGCTAAGACTAGAGGAACATCCGCTTGAAAGGGGTCCCTATGTCTTTGGAGACACCATTTGGAGAACCTTTCCCATTTGGAAATGTAGGATCCCCTTGTGATAGGTTTCCTGGCTTCCTGCAGGATAGACAGCATGTCCTCAGTAGTGTCTGAACGGAACTAAAAGTTCATCACCCAGAGGGTTAAGCAAAGGATCTGCAGGTGTGGATGAGAGAGTTCCCTTCTGTTGTGTGAGCAGATCCACCTAGTGGAGCAACTTGTGGTGATTACCCTTGGTGAATGACTGAAGGGAGAACCAATACTGCCTTGGTCAATAGGAAGTCACCAGCAAGATTTTTGGTATGTACCTCCTTTTTCAGGAGGATTTTCTGAATGAGATGAAAGGGAGGGAAGGCATACAGAAATAGTCCCTTCTACGAGATGATGGTGTCCACTCTTCAAGCTAGTGGGGAGGGATCCTTGACATAAAAGGTCTTCAATTGTCTGTTCTGGGGGGAGGCGAATCTATTTGGGGTGTGCCCTATTGGTGAACAACGTCTAGGAATACTTCTCTGTGCAACATCCACTTGTGATGCAGAGAGAATGATCTGCTGAGAGCATCGCTTGGTGTTTTTCCTGGGATGGAATACAGACTGCCTGCAGTGATATGTTGTTCCTAGAGGCTAATTCCCAAACTTGCATTACTAATCTGCAGTCCCCTTTGTTTGATGATGTACCACATTACAGTGGCATTATCTGTGAAGATTTGTAGGGGGCCTGGTTGCAAGACAGGGAGAAAGGCCTACAGGGCTACTGCAGTCATCCTCCTTACGTTGATGTGTTTTCTCAGGAGGGATGGTTGCCACAAGGCTTGCACCTTGAAGCCATTCATGGTAGCTCCCCATCCCAGATCTGAGGCTAGTCTGTGCATGCAATGGGTTGGTGCGGTGGGTTGGAGAGGCAGTCCTGAGTTCAGTTTTATCTGCTGAATCCACCACATTAATTCTGTTTGTAAGTACGGCAGGAAGGGTATTTGGTATTCTAGTGGGTGGCTGTGTTAGGACCAACATTCTTTAGATATCACTAACTTTCTCATGCGCATCCTGGCTAGTGGCAGCATACGTGTGGTGGCTACCATAAGGCCCAGTAGGCATATGAAATGCCTGGCTGATAAGTGGTTGACCTCGAGGAGGTCCTGGAAGTGGCTGCTCAGGGAAGTTGCCTTGTTCTGAGGGAGGAAAGCCTTCATCAGGTCTGTCTGTATCCTGCATCCCAGGAAGGTTTTGTCCTGTGCTGGGGAGAGGGATGATTTTGTCAGGTTGAGTGCAAATCCCAACCCCTGGAGCAGAGACATGGAGAACAGATGATTTTTGAGGGTGTCTTCCCCTTCTGCAAGGATGAGAATGTCATCCAGGTAGGGGTAGATTTGAATTCCCTTCGCCCCACAGTAGGTGACTGCTAGAGCTAGGCACTTGGTGAAGACCCTTGGTGCAGTGGATAAACCAAGGCAGTAAATTGAAAGTGTGAACGGGGTCCAGCAAAACGTAGGTGCTTCCTGTGGTTTTGATGTATAGGAATGTGGAGGTAAGCCTCCTTCAAGTCCAAAGTGGCCATGAAAGCCTTGGGTAGCAATAGTGGAAGGAGGTTTCAAAGGGATAGCATTCTGAAGGAAGGGACTTTCAGAAAGAGGTTTAAGAAGGATAAATCCATGATTGGCCTCCAAGGGCCATCCTTTTTGGTACCACGAATAACGTGGAGTAAAAACCTTTTTCTTCTTGGCCTGGTGGAACATCTATGGTTCCCTGAGCAAGAAGGTTCTGGATAATGGGAGGAATTAGATGAAGTTGGTTCTTGGGTAGAAAGCCCTGTGGTGTGGGGTTTTCCTGCCAAGGCAGGAAATATCTTTTATCCACTATTGCCAGGACCCAGCGGTTTGCAGGCAGACAGTGAGAGAGGCGGGATGAGGGGAAGGTGGTTGAAGCAGTCACACATTACTGTTATTATTTCTATCCTGAAAGGGCTGCCTGTTGGTGGGCTGAGAAGGTGCTGTCCTAGAGAATTGTCTCTTGGTCCCTTTCCTATGTCTGGTAGATGAAGAGGTGGCTGGGGCAGGGACTCTTCTGACAAAAAAGTTCTTTACAGGATAATTTCTGTAATATTTTGGTACTGGAGAGACCAGTAAGTGTTTTATATCTTTGAGTTCTTTACTCTTCTCCTGTGGGTTCTTCAACAGGTCTACAGACTTTTTCCCCAAACAGGAGGTTATTATCCAGGCGTGCATCCAAAACTTTAGATTTAAAGTCTTCAGGCAGTGGCTGGAGCCTAAGTCATGGGTATCTGCGTAGCACAAATGCAGATGCAGATCTATCAGAGGCCTCTGCTGCATCATAAAGTACAGTTGTGTACACTTACCATAAATGTAGATGTTCGAATATATTTGGTGTTGCAGTCATCACACTTGGGTTATCCTTCCAGGGGTAGCCCTCAGCTGGCCCGAATACCAGAGATTTAGTATTTCTGCATCGGTTGCTGGCACTCCAGGACTGACGTCAGGTCGTCAGTGGTATAAAAACAGGCAGCCGACACCATTACATCAGTTTTTCTTGCACCAAATATCAGGAGCTCCCAAATAGGGAGCTTCGTTATGGTGGAGTAACACCACAAGTAGAAAATAAATACCAATAGCTCTGAAAGGGTGAGGATGACAGAGACGGACAGAGAGAGAGACAAGGGGGCTGGAGAGTGGGAAACCAGGACTGCAACAGTGAATACATTCAAACATCTACATTTATGGTAAGTGTTATACAACTGTACTATGCTCTTTGCATTTCACTGTTGCAGTCATCACACTTGGGTTAATTCCCAAAGCCAAGGAACGGGTGGAGGCAGTCAAGAAGAGTTGGGGCTGGTTAGTATGCCCTGCAGGACTGCGGTTGCAAAGCCTGCCCTGGATTTTGAAAAGATAGACAGGTGGTAATGCTTGGTGAAGGTATGAACAGAACTCCATGTTGCAGCTTCCAGGATGTCCCTGGAAGGGACCCCTTTGAGAAAGGCTGTAGAGGTTTAAGTTGCTCTACTAGAATGTAATGTGACCCCTGTGGGGTGGTTTCCCATGGTGTTTGTAATAGAAATGGATGCAGTTTGCTATCCATTTGGAGATGGTTTGTTTTGATATGGCTTTGCCCTCTGTCCCTGGTGCAAAGCTGACTAGTAACTGGTCAGACTTCCTAAAGGGCTTAGTCCTATCTAGGTAGGATCTGAGCTGTCTGTGCACATCTAAAGAGTGCAGGATCCTTTCCCCTTTATTTTGAGATTTAGGGAAAAAATGTGGGCAAATTAATAGATTGGTTGAGAGCCACATTGGACAGCACCTTAGTCATGAAAGTTGGGTTAGTCCTGAGGGAGACCCTGTCAGCATGAAAGGTTCCACAGCCATAAGTGCTTGTAGCTCAGACACTCTTCTAACGGAAGTGATGGCCAGAAGAAAGGCTGTTTTCCAAGAGAGGAATTTTAACTCTACTGAAGCTGCAGGCTCAAAGGGGGAGCGTGAGCTTTTCCAACACAAAGTTAAGGTCCCAAGAAAGGGTAGGGGCTCTTCCTGGTGGCCTTAAGTTGTTAGCCCCTCTCAGGAACGGTTTGATGAGAGGGTGTGAGAAGAGAGGTGACTCGGTGCTGAACTATGCAGAGATGGCAGAGGTATGGATTTTAATGGAAGAGAAGTATAGGCCCCTGTGGGGTAGTTCTGCTAGGTAATCCAAGATGAGAGGTAAGAAGGGCTGTGCTGGGTCAGCTCCTTTAGTCTGGATCCAGGAACAATACCTTTTCCACTTGTCAGCATAGGATTTTCTAGTACTAGGTTGTCTGGCTTCACGTATGACATCCAGGACTTGTCTGCTTAGGTTGGCCACTGGAGGAGAAGTCAAGGAATAAGCCAGGCTGCTAGGTTCAGGGTCTGCAACTGTGGATTCAAGAACTCTCCCTCCTGCTGAGACAGGAGAGTTGGAATCTGGGGAAGGTCCCATGGAGGCAACAGGGAAAGACTGCGCAGTAGTGAGTACCAGTGTTGGCGTGGCCAGTCTGGGGCAATCAGGATTGCCCTTGGTCTTTCCCCCCTTATTTTGAGTAATACTCTGGTAAGAAGAGGTAGAGGGGGAAATGCACAGATTGAGAGGTTAGCCCACTGGAAGGATAGGGCATCCACTTTCCAGGACTTGCTGGGAGGTTACCTGGTGCAGAATTTGCTGAACTGGTGGTTGTAGGGGGAAGCAAATAGGTCCACCTTCGGGGTACCCCATTTTTGGTTCACAAGGTTGAAGGTGTTGTGGTTTAATTGCCACTCATGTGGGTCTAGGAGATTTGTGCTCAAGTTGTCTGCCAAACAGTTTTGGTTGCCTGGCAGGAATTGAGCTTGCAGAAGAATATTGCATGGTTGAGGCCATGTTCCAAAGGGTCATGGCTAGCCTGCAGAGTGGGCAAGAGTGGATTCTCCCCTGCTTGTTGATGTACCACATTACTGTGGTGTCGGTTTTGATTAGTAGAGGCCCAGGAGAGAGCAGGGATCTGAAAGCTGTCAGAGCATGCTGAACAGCTAGCATCTCTTTTTGGTTGATGTGCAGATGAATTTGGTTTGGGCTAAAGTGGCCATGAATGCACCTGCCATCCAGGTGAGCACCCCGGGCATAGTCTGTGGTTAGGGTCTGGGCGGCGTGGGGTTTAAAGTCCCTTGTTGTGGTTGCATGCTGCTGCCCACCAAAGAAAATCTTTACTTAGACAGGGTATCATAGATATAATAGTTTCCATGTCCTGAGAATGTTGACATAGATCTTGCAATATTTTCCTTGTGGATAACTGGGTTCTGGTGGCCATTTGAGAGAAGTAGCCTGTCAGATGGACTTGTTTTTCTGGAGTTAGAAATGCCATCTGGGATGCTGTGTCCAGGCTTGCTCCCAGGAATACAATTTTTTGAGTGGGGATTACTTTGGATTTCTTCTCGTTGATAGTGTACCCCAGTGAGGTTATAGTAGGTCCTTTACAAATGTCAGGTGCTGTAACAGCTTTTCCTGCCTGAATCAGGCCGTTATCCAAGTAAGGGTAAAACTGAATATTTCTTTGTCTGCAAAAAGCAATGGCTGGAGCCAAGCATTTTGTGAAAACTCTGGGATCAGTGGATAAGCCAAAGGGAAGTGCAGAGAACTGATAATGCATAGATGCTGCCCTGAAACGCAGATATTTTCTGCAAGAATCTCTGATTGAGATATGCAGGTAGGCCTCTGAATTTTGGTACCACCAGGAAGGTGTTTAGAATAGATAGGGCAGCAGGTGCCCTTTTTTTCTGGGTACCAGAAAAACTCTGGAAAAGAACCCCTGGCCTATCTGATCTGCAGGAACAGGCTGACTTGCCCTCATGGAGAGCAGGGAATGAACTTGGTTTTGTGCCTCTACCCACTGGTTTGGAGGAAGATCTGGGAATACCTTTGGGGTTGGCAACGTGTGGAAATAAAATTTGTACCCCTGGGACACTATGTTGAGGACCCATCAATAGTTGGTAATGGAGGCCCAGTATTCTGTATGGGAGGCAAGTTTTCCTCTTAGGGGCACGAGAGGATGGGCAGAGGTGAGAGGAGGAGTTGAGGAGTCATCGGGAATTCTTTCCATAAGGGGGTGGCTTGGCACACACTGGTTTAGAAGTGGAGGTACTCCATTGCTTAGATCTCTACATACCCTGAGACTGCTGTCTGGGGTGTCGGTTACCCCTAGGTCTATACTGAAGTAGCCTTGAGGGTGGAAAAGATAAATGTTTTGAGGGGCAATGCCTACTGAATCTTGGAGGCTGAACTTGCAAAATAAGTCTGTCTGCATAGACTTAGCTTTTTCTTCCATCTTTTTTAAAACCTCTTCTGCTTTGGTGCCAGATTGTCTTTGTTCAGTGGTGCGTCCAATAATTTTGATCTGACAAGATCTGGCAAGGTCTGTTCCTTAAACCAAGCATGCCTTCGAGGTATAGAACTTGTGACTGCTGCCCTGCAGGATGCTTCTAGGGTGTCAAACTTGCATTGCAGGGTATGCTTACTGATTTGGCTTGCAGAATGCATAAGTTCCTGTAAATCTTTACTTTCTGCAGAGTCAGGGAAAGTACATAATTTTTGTTTAATGAGTTCCATGGTATGTTGCTGGTATTTCGGCATGTGGAACTGACAATTTAATCCTCTAATGGCAAGAGTTGCAGAAGTATATACTTTTTTACCCCATCTGTGTCTAAGGCTCGAGAATCCCTGTCCGAGGGGGTGAGATTCTTAGCTGTAGTTGCTTTTATTCATTTAGGCCCTTGGGATATGACTTCTGGGTCAGCAGTAGGATTCTTGAAAAGAAATTTGTGAGAGTCAGGGACTCTAATATCGGTCAGGTTTCCTTGGAGCAGAAGGTAAAGTATCAGGAGTTAGACTGGATTCCAAAAAGACATCAGCTACAACATCCAGGACAGGGAGTATAGCTAAGGGTCTGTGCTGTGGTAAATCTAAAAATTCCCAGAGTCTCTATCTGGACTGAGGATAATCCTGGCATTCCCAATGGAAGTGCTCTCTCAAAGTATGTAGGGTTTCACCAAAAGAAAAATCCTCTGAAGGAGAGGCAGAAGGAATGGATTCCTCTGCATCTGAATCCCCATAAGCAGATAAGGGCATGTCTTCATAATCCGAAACCTCAGAGTCGAACTCTTGGTGAGATAAAGGTGCTGGGGATAAGTCTCTTTCTTTTAGCAGGGGAAGGATGGCTTCCCCTAATCAGCATAAGGTCTTCCACCATTTTAAGTATCTGTGACTGTGGCAAGGAAGCAGGCGTGCGAGTTTGGGTCATCTGTCTTTAAGGCGTAGCTCATACTTTGGGCCTTAGAAACTTGGTAGTTTTAGAGAGAAATAAAAATAAAAACGTCCCAACACAAACGTGGTTTCACTGATTTAATAGCACAAAACACAAAGATCCCAACGACTGAGCGCTTTCACCATGAGAATGGCTTCATCAAGGAGTGTGTGCCCCCTTGTTTATGTACCACATTACTGTGGTGTTGTCAGTCTTTATTAGGAGTTGTCCTGGATGTAAGAGGTCCTTGAAAGCTGTTAGGGCATTCTGTACAGCTAGAATTTCTTTTTGATTGATATGCAGATGCCTTTGATCTGTAGCCCATTTGCCCTGAATGCACTGTCCTGCCATGTGTGCTCCCCAGGCATAGTCCGACGCATCTGTTGTGATAGTCTGCCTGGCTGTGGGTAAGGTGAAAGGCTGACCCTTGTTGAGGTGACATGCCTGTGCGCACCACAGAAACTCCTGGTGAAGGCAGGGAATGAGTGGTATCATTGTTTCCAAGCTGTGGCTGTGCAGAATCCATACACTTTTCAGGTACCATTGTAATTTCCTCATATGCAGTTTTGTAAATGATATTAGGAGTATGCAAGATGCCATGAATCCCAAGGCCTGCAGAATTTTTCTTGCAGGGAGTTGGGTCTTTGGTGCCATCATTTTGAAGTACTGAGTCAGCTGTTGTTGGTTGTCTGGCGTGAGGTAAGCCATCTGGGCAGTTATATTCAAGCTGGCACCCAGGAATGTTATGTTCTGTGAGGGCACTAATTTTGATTTCTTTTCGTTTACTGTGTACCCTAGGCAACTTAAAAGGTGTTTGACAAACGCCAGATGCTTTAAAAGAATGTCCTTGCTTTCTGCTTGAATAAGGTAGTCATCCAGGTATGGGTATATTTGAATACCTCTGTCTGCAGTATGCAATTACTGGTGAGAGGCATTTTGTGAAGACCCTGGGTGCAGTAGATAAGCCAAAGGGCAGTGCAGAAAATTGATAATGAGTTGAACCTGCAATGAAACGGAGGTATCTTCTGCAATTTTGTCTGACAGGGACATGCAGGTATGCCTCCTTTAGATCCAACATTACTAGCCAAGCCTTCTTGCCCAGCATGGGAAGAAGCTGCTGTAGTGTGAGCATCTTGAATTTGGGTACTTGGAGATAGGTGTTTAGAATTGAAAGTTCCAGAATGGGTCTCCAGGCTTTGTCCTTTCTGGGGACTAGAAAGAGTCTAGAGTAAAATCCTTGTCCTTGCTCCTGTGCAGGTACCTGTTGAATGGCTGTCATGTTCATGAGGGCTGTAATTTGTTTTTGTGCCTCTGCCCATTGATTTGGTGGCAGGCTTGGCATACCTTTTATCCTTGGCAAGGTGTGAAAGTGGAATTTGTATCCTTGTGAAAAAGAAGTTATGTTCTTACCATAACGTTCCATGTTAGTTGTCTTCTTCTCGCCTTCTTCTTGCTGGATGGGTTCGGAGCCGACCTGCCCGACTGCCACTCTAAAAGCTCGAGAGTTGGTTCCACCGGCTCGAGGCTCCCCTTATATCCCATAATGCTAGGCGTGAGTTACCTCAGATCTCGTTTGTAAGCTAGGCCCAGCCTATAATAGTAATAGAATAATTAGTAACAAAATCCATCTCTATAAATAAGGGAGAAGAGAAGGGTGACCTACATCCTGATCCAGGAAATATGCACAGCAGAGCATATACCTAAAGTACAGAGGTGGTAGAAAGAGAGGTCACAATCACAACTCCTCTAGGTCTGTCCAGGCCAGGGGCAGGAGGGTGGACGAAGAAGGCGAGAAGAAGACAACTAACATGGAACGTTATGGTAAGAACATAACTTCTTTATGTTAAGTTGTCTATCTCGCCTTCATTCTTGCTGGATGGGACCGCCCCTAGCACCTTGTCCCGGTGGCCTAACGGAACAGACTCCTGAGAACAGTGGAACCAAAGTTAGCTCTATGCCTAGAAGCTAAATCCAACTTATAATGAGAAATGAAAGTGTGAGGAGTAGCCCAAGTAGCCGCTGCACAAATGGTGTCAATAGGCAGTCTGTCTTGGAAGGCTAAAGAAGTAGCCAAAGCTCTGGTGGAATGGACCTTAGGTTTATTAGGCAGCTTTTGGTGTCTAATTTCATATACAAGGGAAATCAAAGATGTTAGCCATCTGGATAATGATACCTTTGAAACTGAAAGTCCCTTTCTGCCTTCCGCATAGGAGACAAACAGCTGGTCAGATTTTCTGAATTGTTTTGTTCTATCCAAATAGTACCTCAATTGACGATGAACATCCAGGTAGTGTAATTTTTGTTCAGATCTATTGGAATATTCTGGAAAAAGACAGGGAGGTCAATGCTTTGATTTAGATTTGACGTCGAGACTACCTTAGGCAAAAAGGACGGGTTCGTTCGTAAGGATACCCTGTCCTTATGAAACAATAGATAAGGAGGTCGACAGCTGAGTGCTTGAAGTTCTGAAACTCTTCTAGCTGAAGTAATAGCTACCAGAAAGAGAGTCTTCCATGATAGCAATTTTAAAGAACAGGAGACTGCAGGTTCGAAAGGGGAAGAATCAAAGAAGCAAGAACTAAATTTAGGTCCCAAGGAGAAGGAGGATTTCTTATAGGAGGTCTGAGAAGAAAAACTCCTTTCAAAAATGCTTTACAAAGCTTGTGGGACATTAAGGCAGATTCAGAAATACCCACATGAAAGTTAGAAATAGCTGCCAATTGAACTTTAAGAGTAGAGGGAGATGAACCTGCATGGAAGAGTTCAGCTAGAAAATCAAGGACTATTTGGATGGAAGCAGTGAAAGGATCTATGTCCCTTCCTTGAGCCCAATATGTGAAGCGTTTCCACTTACTCAAATAAATCTTCCGAGTGGAAGATTTATGGGAAGCTATCAAAATATCTCGAACGGAGTGAGATAATTGAGGAAGCCTGGCTAAGGTTGGAACTGGAGGAACCAAGCAGTGAGGTTCAGAGAGGGGAGGGAGCGATGAAACTGACCCGCCTGATGGATCAAAAGATCTGGAACTAGGTCCAGATGCCACGGTCGCTCAATAGAAATTGATGTAGAAAGGGGAACCACACCTGTCGAGGCCAGTAAGGAGCAATGAGGATCAATGAGGCCTTCTGAGCGATAGCTTTCTGTATCACTTGAGAGATTAGTGGGAAGGAGGAAATGCATACAGAAGTCCCCGGGCCAAACTTGGACTAGAGCATCTCTGCTGGGTTGGCCTGGTAAAGGGAATAGAGTGAAATATTCTCTGCACTTGCTGTTTTGGGGAGTAGCAAAAGATCGCAGCAAGGCTGACCCCACTTGAGGAAAATTTCTCTCACAACAGAGTCTTTCAGAGACCACTGTGAGGCATGAGGATAGCTCTGCTCAACTTGTCCGCAATTTGATTGGACTTCCGGGATGTGCGTTGCTATCAGAAACCGCTGAGAAGAAATCGCCCATTGCCACAATCTGAGTGCTTCTCGACACAGGGGTATGACCTGGTTCCGCCTTGTTTGTTGATGTACCACACTACAGACATATTGTCTGTCTGGATTGCAATCGTTCCCAAGGGAAGAGAGTCTTGAAGGGCTTGCAACGCTAAAAGCACTGCTCTCATCTCCAGAACATTTATGTGCAAGTGGCATTCGTTTGGTTGCCATGTGCCCTGGACCGTCCTGCCCTGATAATGCCCCCCCCACCCGATCAGGGAGGCATCCGTTGTCAGAGTTGCAACCGGAGGGGGTGGAACAAAGGGTCTTCCCAACAAGAGCTGAGGGGAAGACATCCACCACATGAGATGATTTTTGCACGCCTGCGTGATCATAATGGTGTGAGACATTGGAAGTTGCTGGTATAACCATTGTGTAAAGAGCATCCATTGAAGGATCCGCATGTGGAATCTGGCTAATAGAAGCAGAGGTATGGCCGCCGCCATAATTCCCCAACACTTTCAGAACTAACCTGGCTTTGATTCTGTTGTTGTTGAAAAGGAGTGAGACCAGTTTGTGAATGTCTGTTATTCTCTGATGTGTTAGTCTCGCAGACATGTCTACTGTGTCTAGATTTGCGCCTATGAAAGTAATAGCACGACAAGGCGACAAAACAGACTTTTCGCAATTTATTGAAATGCCTAACTTTTGACAAATGCGAAAAGTGTAATCCCTGGCCATCAGAAGGAGATGCTTGGTGGGAGCTGTGAGGAGCCAGTCGTCCAAATATGGAAACACCTGGAATCCTTGTCGTCTCAGGTGAGAAGCTACCACTGCCATGCATTTGGTAAACACCCGGGGGCAGTGGTGAGACCAAAGGGCAGGGCCCTGAACTGAAAATGACTGGTTCCCAGCCTGAAGCGGAGAAATCTTCTGGAGCGTCTGTTCATTTTTATGTGATAGTACGCATCCTGAAGGTCTATAGAGCACATCCAGTTGCCTTTTCCCAATAGGGGAAGGATGGATTGCAGCGTGACCATACGAAATCTTGTTTTCTTGACTGATCTGTTCAAGATACTGAGATCCAAAATTGGTCTCCAGTCCCCTGTTTTCTTTGGAACTAAAAAGAACCTTGAGTAGATTCCGGATCCTTCCTGGTCGGCTGGAACTGGCTGAATTGCTCTTTGTCCAAGCAGTTTTGAAATTTCCAAAACCGCTAGATCCCTTTGAGCCGGGTGGAACATCTGGAAGGGATTTTTGATTGGATTGGAATTCAAGAAAGGGGATAGAATAGCCTTCGGAAATGACGGACTGTACCCATTTGTCTTGAGTCAGGGATAGCCAGGCTTCTGGGTACAGTGACAATCTTCCCCCGACTGCCTCCGAAGGTGGGCAGTCGGGCAACACCTCAGGGATGCTGAAAGGGCTTATCAGAGAAGGCTTCCTGATTGCCCTGGTTCTGCGGAGCCCCCCTGCCTCGAGGGCGACGTCTACCATTGTTATTCCTGCCTCTGCCTCTGGCGGGGAAACGACTTTGTGCGTCAGGCGAAGTCCCTTGAGATTGTTTACGGAACCACATTTTTCCACTTTTCTGGCCTTTGGGGTAAGGCCTAGAATGAGTAGAAAAACGGACTCCGACGGCAGAAAGAGTCTTGCCATCAGTCTCGCACCTAGTCAAGGTTTCTTTCACTTGAGGACCAAAGAGAGATGATCCATCAAACGGGGAGTTAGTGAAGGACGTCTTGAAGGGGTCCGCAAAATTGCATAGCCGCATCCAGGCATGCCTACGTAAGGCCACACCTGTCCCTGCGGCCCTACTCGCTCCATCAGCCGCATAAGAAAGGAGGCGCATGGAGGAGTTGGCTATGGAGTTAAGGGTAGCCAGCTGCGTGTTCATCTTATCTTGAAAACCCGCAGCTGTAGGGTCCTTCAACATGTCACTCGCTTCTTTAATCAAGTCCCTTTGAAGACGAGTGAAATGGCACAGGTAGTTCAGCGAACGCATAGTAAATGTCGCTGACTAGAACATCCGCTTCCCGTACCTGTCCATAGACCTAGATTCCTTGTTAGGTGGATGGACAGGTACTGAAGGATCAGCTAGTTCCTTCTTAGTGGCAGCAGCTACCACCATAGCATCCACAGAAACTCCTTTTGTCAAGAACTGTTTGTCTGTTGGTGCCGTTATGAATTTTGAGGGTCTCCTGGGAGTGGGGTCCACTGAATCAGGAGCCGTCCATGCCTTTTTAGCTACCACCTGCATGAGGGGGTCAAAGGGGGGAGACACCCAGGAGGTGGAAGGACGAGAGCCAACGCCTCAAGGTACACAGATTCATCCCCGAAGGGCTGAGGGCTGGCCAATTTCCCTCTGTTTGAGGATTTCGAGAATGTCTGCAAAGGAAACATCTACAGAAGGGGAAGCGGAGAACCCTCGGAATCATCTAAATCTGTTTCAGATCTGATGGAGTCAGTTGAGTCAATGTGTTTCCTCTTACACTTCCTCTTCCGAGGGGCTCTTCTGCTAAATCAGGAGAGGCCTCGAAGAGGATGAAATCCCACAGGGGTTCCTGAGGAGCTGGCTCTCTGCGGTCTGGGATGAGGGAGTGAGTCGACTTGACCTGAGGCACCGTGAGGAGGGGCGGACGGAGCCGACTGTGGAGTAGAGCCAGGCTCTAACACACTCCGCATGACCTCGAACGCACCCTGTCAGGCAAAGCCAGAGGTCCCCGCTCCGAAGCTGAGAACCTCCTCGGCACCGACAGTGATGGCTCCGAGGCCGATGTCGGAGCCGAACTCACCAGCGCCCCAGCTCTCCGAGGAAGAGCGCGGTCGGCCAAGGGTCCGATGCCTCTCACCCTCTCGGTGCCGACGAGGGAAGTCCGCCGAGAATTCTCGAAGAAGAAATCGGAGCCGGCGACGGAGCCGAAGACACCTGTATCTGCTCCGGCGCTGCAACAGTCTCGGTTCAACGCCCGGCCCGAGCTCAACGGAGTCGGAGGAGGAATATATTGATGGACAGGGGCAGGCATCGACTGATGAGTCGGGCTCTGAAGCATTTGGGCCAGTGCCTCGGACTTAAGAAGTCGACTCACTACCCTCTGGAGGTCATGATCTGACAGCCTCGATGACCTAGAGGAGTGAGATTTATGGCTCCATTCAGACAGCAGAGGAGATGCTGGAGCCGAATGAACGGAGCCAAGGGATGGTGACCTGGATCTCTTCCTAGATGTCGGCTCCGAAGGTCTGGTCGGAGCAGACAAGGGAATTTCTACTACCTCGGCTCCAGCCGGAGCCGAGGGAACCACAGAAGCTGTAGACTCATCGGCTCCAGCCGGAGCCGATGCAGACATAGGTTTTGTAGCTTTAGGTCTCGGCTCAGTAGCTGGAGCCGAGGACCTAGAAGCCTTAGAGGGCTTCCCAGAGACAGAAAGGGAATCCTCAGGCTTAAGAAGACCCCGTAGGATCAACTTATTTTTTCTTTCCTGCAGGACCCTGGGGCTGAAGCCGTGGCATACAGCACAGGAGTCCTGCAGGTGCAAAGGCCCCAGGCAGTAGACACAAGAAGTGTGACCGTCTGTCAGAGACATTTTCTGACAGCACGCATCACACTTCTTGAAGCCTGAGACCTCTGTGTCTTTAGACATCCTAGACAAAAAAGTGTAATCACACACACTCAAACAGACACACTGATTACACTAATTTTACTTCTAAAACTCAAAAATAAACAATTAACTAAAGTTTAATTAAGAGTAACACACACACACCACTAGGGGATGGGGAAAGGCCAGAAGGCCCGAGAGAGAACTTTAAAAGTTCTTGTGGGAAAAAAATGGGATTTTTCGGAAAACAGGGGTAGAAATCCACTACACTAAGGGAAATATATTTAAACTTAAAAATATAGGGTTTTAAGTATGCTAATTTCACAAAAAATACACTTACCAACAAGCCGGTAGAAAAACCAACACCTCGATGCTGTAGCGGCAAACGAGATCTGAAGTAACTCACGCCTAGCATTATGGGATATAAGGGGAGCCTCGAGCCGGTGGAACCAACTCTCGAGCTTTTAGAGTGGCCGAGTCGGAGCCGAGGTCGGCTCCGAACCCATCCAGCAAGAATGAAGGCGAGATAGACAACTTAACATACAATGTTTAGGACCCATTTGTTTGTGATGATGTGCCAGTTGTCTGCAAAGAGCTAATTTTCCTCCCAAGGGAGCTGCCAAGAGCGATTTGCTTGGCAGTCTGAGGATTAAGTCACTGTGTTTGTCTTCTGTTACTTTGGGGCCTGTCTTCCCCTCCTTTCTGGGTAGCGGCTCCCCATTGGCGAGGTTTGTAAGGGCCTTGTGACTGACCTATGTCCCTTGGGCATCTGTATTTGCTTCTCTGTGGTCTGTCAGATGCTGGAAAGGACCAGTTTTTTGTTGGCCAATTTCTGCTGAAGCGAGGGGGTTGAACCTGTAAAAAATCCTTCACCGTCTGCATAGAGTTTGCCTTATCCTCCATTTTCTTTAAAACCTCTTCTGCTTTTACACCAAATAAAACATCCTGTTGTAAAGGTGCATCCAGTAACTTTGCTTTAACATGATCTGGTAGGGTTTGTTCTTTTAACCAAGCATGCCTACGTATGACAGACCCAGTCTGCTCTACAGGAAGCTTCCAATGAATCAAATCCACATTGTAAAGTATGTTTGCCCACCTGTTCAGCTGCATGCAACAGATCCTGCATTTCCTTAAAATCAGGCTGCTCTGAATGTGTGCTAATTTTTCGCTTTAAATGAGACATCAGGAATTGTTGATATTTCAGCATGTGGAACTGGCAATTAAAGGCTCTCATAGCTAGAGTAGCTGAGGTGTATACCTTCTTTCCCCATCTATCTAGTGCTCTGGAATCCCTTTCAGAGGGTACAGGATGTTTAGCAATAGATGCCTTAACCCCTTTGGGACCCTGGGAAATTGTTTCTGGGTCAGCAACAGGGCTTTTATATACGAACTTGTGCGAGTCAGGGACTCTGTAGTATCTGTCTGGTTTGGCTGGAGCAGGAGGTAGAGTCTGGATTAAGACTAGATTCTAAATAAACTTCATCCACAATGTCTAACACAGGAGGGATTGCAAGCGGCCTGTGCTGGGGAAGTAAAAGGAACTCTCGGAGCCTTTTCTTAGAATCAGAGTAATCCTGGCCTTCCCAGTGAAAATGTTCCCTCATGGTAAGTAAAGTTTCCCCAAAGGAGTAGTCTTCTGGAGGAGATGCTGAGGGAAAAGACACTTCAGCATCAGAATCGGGGGGAAAGAGTATTCCTGTTCCTCTGAGGTATCTGAAGAAATTGAAACCTGGTCAGAGGAAGCATAATCTTCCCCTTGTCTTGGCCTTTTATCAGGAGGGGGATGGGAACCCCTAATTAGGGTAATTAAATCTTAAGCCATCTTAAGCATCTGTTTCTTAGGCATGGGGCCTTGCACTGGAGACTGATGCACAGTCTTTTTTGTTTTAATGGAGTTTTTAGCTTAGCATAAGATTTAATGGCGAGTGTAGTCGGTCTGAAGACACCTTCTGCAACCAAAGGCATTTCTACTGCACCGGAATCTCCTTCGGCTCTGGAGTCGGAAGGGTCTAATGAAGAAGGCTGCGGTGGCCTAGTGCTCTCCGCTTGTGAATCAGGCTGTGTAGGCGCCTCACTGAAGACCGGAGAACCGGCAACATGCCCAGCAGAGGCCTCGAAGTCTGGTTTGGCTCTAGGCTGCCTGTCCTTATCCTTGCGTTTTTTATGCATGCCGGTAGTCAGCTGCTCTGACGGCATGGTATAATTAAATTTCCTACCAAAGTAATGTCAGGCGAAATCAAAGAGACGTTTGATAGTTCGTTTATTAAACCTAGCACAAAACCGACAACCAGTGACACTGTGGTCAGGGCCTAGGCAAGGAATACAATAAGAATGAAAGCCCTTATGATGTATTTGCTTCCCACAAGAAATGCAATTGTTAACTTTTTCTGACATCGGACTGAGGCAAGAAAAGGTTCCCCAACGGGGTACTTAGCTTTATTGAAGACTTTGGTCTGAAATTCGATTTGAAAATCTCAGGAGTTGGCCGACCAGCACTTGCTAACTGCTTCTGCTTCGGGCACCACGCGGCAAGAAAGATTGAAGAAAATGGTGTCAGATGCCTCTTGTATACCCCTGGTGCACTGACGTCAGGGAAGAAGCGACAGCAACCGACGCCGGACCAAGACTTTGGAACTCTGGCCGACTGTGGGACTGCCTGACGGCAGGATAACCCAAGTGTGATGACTGCAGCAGTGTAACAAGAAGAACATCAGGGGATCTTTTTGGAAATGACCAAACAAGAAGTCTAGGATGGAAGGAAGACTCATTGAAAAGGGATCTATCCCTCTGGAAGATGTCTAAATAGAAAATCTCCTCCACTTGCTGAAATAAACTTTCCTGGTATTTTGCTTTTGTGAAGCTGATAAACTGTGGACCACCCATGCGGATAAGCCTGGCATCTGTGGCCACCACTAAAATTGGAAGAACCATGTGGTTAGCTTCAAGGTCTTTGAATCCAGGAAAGGCTGCCTCAACTGGTGACTTAGGAGGTTTGAATGGCAATCTGACACCCAGGGCAGATGTACTGAGTCCAGAAGGGGAACCAAGTCTGCTGACGCTAAAAAGGAGCAATGACAATTACTCTGGTCTTGCACTTTCTAGTTTTCTGAATTATCAATGGTGTGGGTGGAAAGGCATATGGAGGGGCCAGTTGTAGACTACGTCATCCCTTAGTAACGGACTCAGTGAAGGGAATAGGGCAAAGTTACTGCTGCACTTGTCGGGCTATGAAGCAAAATGATAGTAGGAAGGCTGGCCCAGTGACTGAAGATTTGAGTCACCATTGTCTGAGTGACCACTCGTGAGGCAAAAGAATTGGCCTGCTCAGTTTGTCTGCCAGAACACTGAAGTCCCCAGGACATACGTTGCTATGAGAAAGTGACGGGAAGACACTGCCCATTGCCATACACTCATAGCTTCACAGCACAGTGGATATAAGCAGGTTCCCTTTTGCTTGTTGATATACCAGACTACTGCCATGTTGTCAACCTGGATAGAAATCACATCCTTGGGGGGTGGGGGTGGGTCCTGAAAAGCCTGTAGTAACACCAGGATGACCGCTCTCAGTTCCATGACACTGATATGAAGACTGGCCTCCATGTGTGACCAAGAACCTTGGATAGTCTTCCCTTGGAAGTGGCCCCTCACACCCTAGGAGGGAAGCATCGATGGTTACCCGTAGCCACTGGAGGAGATGGGGAGAATGGTCAACCCTCCAACAGACAACCCTCTCCTCCTCCCAACAAATTCCAACACATGTGAGAGATGCAACCATATAGCCAAACTGGAGGCTAAGCTCTCTCATCTCAGTACTGGCATAACCAGTCAGGAGGAGAAGGAAACCACACTCAGTACAATTCCAGTCTCACACAGACCTACCACGACAGCAAACCAAACACATAATCACACTAAAACATACTCGGAGGCTCTAAATAAAGATCTGCCTAAGCAGCAGAGACCTCCAAAGCAGACACCCAAGCAACCGCTACCCCAAAACAAAACACGTGCAACACATCTCACAAAGCCAGTGTGCCGAACAGTCACAGCCCTTAAGACTAAACAACACACCTGATACACTTGTAATAGGTGACTATCGTCAGACACACTGACGTCCCGCTCACCAGGCTGAACAAGGAGAGGGTCACGGTGAGCAGCCTGTTGGGCGCTAGGATCCGCCACATAACACAAGCACTCAGGTCACTCCAAGGCAAGTACAAATATGACTCAGTCATTGTCCATGTTGGTGTTAATGACCCGAGACGTACCTCCCTGGACTACATGAAGAGAGACATAAAGGAGCTCTCTGAGCATGTAGCCCAGGCCGGTATGACCCTGACCTTGAGTAGCATCTTACCCTCACCAAGAATGATGCCACAATATGAAGACAAGATGATCAATTTCAACAATTGGCTTAAGTATTGGTGTCATTCAAAGGGGATCCAATGCCTGTCAGCTTGGGATGATATGTTCGACAAGCCACGATGCTTCGCTAGGGACGGCTTGCACCTGTCACCCCTGGGCTTTCGGATATTGGCAAATGCTCTTGCTACTCCCATAGTGCCTTTTTTAGGCAAGGCTCAGAAGACAAACCCACCTCCACAGGTATCACAAGGGATAAGAAACTAAGAGTAATGCTACTCAACGCCAGAAGTCTAAACCTCAAGATGCACGCACTCGAAACTCTCCTTAGCATGGAGAACATAGATATCTGCGCAGTAACAGAAACCAGGTTCAGGGCTCCCGAGAGCACCCCAGCACTACCAGGTTATAACTCATACCATGCTTTTCGGCCCCAAAACTTGGACCGAACCACAAAAGGAGGGGGAGTATCGATATTCACCAAAGATACCCACACCTCCAGGTTGGTGGCAAAGCACGAAGCATCAGAGACTATCCATGTTCAACTAACAGTGGGTAAAACTGCCTTCCAGTTTATAGCCTGCTACAGACCACCCTCCCAAACCCAGGAACCCCACTCGGCCTTCCTGAGAACACTGGAAAATATGAAGGGCTCTCCAAACACCATTATATTGGGTGACTTCAATTACCCAAACATAGACTGGGAGCATTACTCTAGCTCCAACACCCTAGCCCAACAAAGGTTCCTAGAATTTATAAACTCAAATGCTATGGAACAACCTGTTACCACTCCCACAAGAGGGGAAAACATACTGGACCTGCTCATCACCAACATGGGGACTCTATGCTCCAGACCAGAAGTGTATCCCTCGCTGGTAAGATCAGACCAAAAACTAATCTCACTGGATATTCACATCCCGACCCCACCCCCTACTCAGAAAACCACAGTGAAAAACTTCTCTAAAGCAAATTTCACACTCCTCAATACCAAGGTGGAATCCCTCAAAGCCCCCGGGCCTGTGGAAAATACGGCCCAGACCTCAGAATCCTTTATAAAAGCATTCTATGAACACCTTCAGGAATGCATGGATCATGCGATCCCAAATAAAACCAAGACCCAATCCTCCAAAGGCAGACGTCCTGTCTGGTGGACCCCAGCCATAAACAAACTATACAATAGAAGGAGGAAGCTACTAAATGATAGAGCAAAATCCCAAAAAGGGAAGGCATCACTGATCAGTATTAGCAAAAAGCTACAGGCACTCATAAAATTGTCTAAGGCCAGCTTCAGGAGAAAAATTGCACAGGACACTAAGGATAATCACAAGGCTTTCTTTAGTTATGTTAGGAACCTGGGTGGCAATTCCCAGATATGCTCAGAATTAGTCCAAAATGACAAAAAATACACTGAACCCACAGACATTGCCAACATCCTAGCTGACAGGTTCAGCGCAAATTTCTCCCCCCTGCCTCTCCACCAAAAGGGCAAATATCTATCCCAGCAGAGTGCTGCCCCCCTGACATCTCAGATACTCAGGTAAGAGCCGCCCTCTCCAAAGCAAAAAACACAGCATCAATGGGACCAGACGGTGTCCCGGGCTGCGTCCTACATGAAATCCAAGAAGAGCTAAACCCAAACATAAAACTACTGTTCAATCTCAGCCTTACTACAGGATATGTGCCCAAAGAGTGGCGTACAGCAACAGTGGTCCCTCTCCATAAAGGTGGTGCCTCAACGGATCCTGGAAACTATCGCCCCATAAGCCCGACTAGCTTGGTCTGCAAAGCTATGGAAAGGATCATCATGGACCTCATAAATAAAGATATTGGGGACCTATAGACACTGGATCCTTCCCAGTTCAGCTTTGTTAAGGGCAAATCCTGCCTCTTAAACCTGGTTGATTTCTTTGAAACAGTCACCAAGGCCATTGACGAGGGGAAGGTGGTCCATACAGTCTACCTGGACCTCGCAAAAGCCTTCGATACAATACCCCACTCGGGCATTATAGATAAGCTCAACAGCTTAAATATAAACCCCTATGTCACTAGATGGATTGCAAACTGGCTCAAGGACAGAACCCACATGGTTAGAATTGCTGGAGCCATGTCGGACTCCAAACCAGTTACAAGTGGTGTCCCACAAGGCTCAGTCCTGGGACCTCTCTTGTTTGGTATATATTTCTCGGAGGTACAGGCCAACAAGGAAGGACTGTGGCTGACCAAGTTCGCAGATGACTGCAAACTGGGCGCCATAATCGACTCTCCAGCTGACACAAGCATCCTCCAAAAGGGCCTCATAGAAACAGACAACTGGTGCCAGAGCCATGGCCTCAAGCTAAATGCCAAAAGTGTATAGTCATCCCTTTGGCAAAACAAAGTGCCCACAAATTGCCACATAGGTGGTAATCCATTAAGTACAGAAGAAGTAATTAGGGACCTGGGGACCCAAGTTGATAGCAATCTCTCATTTGACAACCACGTGGCCAAAGTGGTTAGAAAAACATTTTATATAGCCCACCTAATCATGAAGGGATTCACATCTAGATCAGGGGAGGTCATCGTGCCTCTTTACTCATCCCTCATCAGGCCCTTAATTGAGTACAATTCCCCTTTTGGGATGTACCTTACCAGACACCTGCAGCAACTGGAAAGACCCCAAAAGTACCTCACCAAGAGGATCAAAGGGCTCAAACAGATGCCATATGCTGCCCGGTTAAAGAAACTCCAGCTCTACTCAGTGGCATACCGCCTGTTCTGAGGCGATCTGTGCCTGACGTATAAAGCCATGTCCAACCCGGAATTAATGGACATGCTGCACCTCAGAAAATCCAAATCCCATCGAGCAACGCGCTCGAGAGACTTGAACCTCAGCACTGAAATAAATAGCACATGCTGGAGGGACAGATTCATAACCCAGACGCTCCCTTCACTCTGGAATAAAATCCCAGTCCAGGTTAGGCAGAGTCCCACATTGACTCTCTTCAAGAGGAATCTTGATGAGTGGATGGGAGATCGTAGGTTTACCCCAGGTATCACTTCTGTGTCACTGTTAGACAGAGGCACAGTATACTAACCTCGAAAAAGGGCATAGCAAAATAAATTTAAAATGGGTGGCGAAAGCCAAACATATTCTGGCTAGGCTTATAAATGCCCTAGGGCGGATAGCTTAGTATGAACCTATGAACATTACTGAGGTCGTCAACCACCACATAATTAGAGCCTTGCAAAAAGGCAACAGACGAATTTGTACATGAAGAACATGTGATATTTGTGACCACTATACTGATAAGGTCCACTGAAAAACTCATGGTATCTCACTAGGGGAAAGAACGTAATTGTTGAAGCAATTAACCACAGCAATTAGTGAAGGAGTCTCGCGGGAAGAGAGGGATGCTGAAAACATCAAGTACCTGGCACAGGGATGAAATCCTGGACTTCAGAAGTTTGGCTATTTGTCTGAGAGTTCAGCATATGCCACCTGAATGCAATCTGTTGTACAGGTGTCAACTGACTAATACAGAGTTCTTGTGCAAGTTGGAGCAAAAAGTCCCATTGCTGTACCAGAAGATCCTTGGCTGGAGCAGTGAGGAGCCAATAGTTTAGATATAGGAACATCCAGAACCTTATCAGCCAGAGATACTCTACCACCAATATCGTGATTTTGGTGAACACTTGGTGGGCTGTGGTGAGACCAAAGGGCAGGTGCCTTGAACTACAAATGGTTGGTTCCCAGCTGGAAATGGAGAAATCTCTCAGAATGCCTTGCTATCTTGATATGACAATAGGCACCTTGGAGGTCTATACAGCACATCCAGTCATCCTTCCTCAGAGGTGGGATGGACTGCACAATGGCCATCCGCAACTTTGTCTGCTTTACAAACTGACTGAGGTGCCTTGGGTACAAAACTGATCAGGGTCTCTCGTTTTTTCAGAAATAAAAAGCAACTAAATAGACACTGGATCCTAACTGGTCTGTGTGGATCTGCTGGATGACTTCTCCAGCAGTCTTAATACTTGTGCTGCTGCAGATTCCATCTGACTGGGTGGCATACTGGAAATCCTTATCTTCTGAAGAGGAGAAACAGAATAATGCAGCCATTGGTGATTATCCTCAGCATCCATGTATCTTGATGGATGGCCTGTCAGGCTTAAGGGTTCAGGAATAAGCGCTCCCCTCCCCACCTGCCTCCAGAGTGCACCAGCTGGGGCAGTCCTACAGAAGCATAAACAGGATTTCTCACTGGACACTGAAATAGTACAGTTTTGTACCTACCATAAATGTAGATGTCCGATAGGAATGCATCTGCAGTCCTTACAAATGGGTTGTCCTGTCGTCAGGCAGCCCTTCGGTCGGCCGGATTCCAAAGTCTGGGTCTGGCCTCGGCTGGTGTCGCACTTCACCCGACATCATAGCTGCAGTTCTTCGGGTATAAAGGCATCAGCCGACGCCATTTTCCTCAGTGTTTCTTGCCCCAGATGCCAGGTGCCCTCTTGGAAGGCTAAATTTGGATAAATGCCAATGTTTCCAAATAGTAGAGAGCAAACACAAAAATAAGCATGTATGTACATATATACAAACAAATACACCATAATAGATCCCCCCCCAGCTAGCTATAAGATGGGCAAATACCCTAGGAGTACCACAGAGGGGAAGGCGGGTGGGTAATCCTGACTGCAGATGCATTCCTATCGGACATCTACATTTATGGTAGGTACAAAACTGTACTATGTCCTTCAAGGATGCATCTGCAGTCCTTACAAATGGGTAGAATACCATAGCCAAACTAGGGGAGGAGGAAGAAGAGATTATGGTGTAGTTAGGATCCCTTGCAAAACAGCAGTGGCAAACCCTGCTCGGGATCTAGAGTATAAAGGTAAGTTATAATGCTTGGTAAAATGTATGCAAGGAGGCCCAAGTAGCAGCCTCTATAATATCCTTGGTAGCCACTCCTCGTAAGAAAGCTGTGGTAGTGGCCGTAGCCCTTGTAGAGTGAGGCCTGATGTTCTCTGGAGTTTTCTTTCCATGGTAGGAGTAACAAAATCTAATGCAATTTCCTATCCACTTGGAGATTGTCTGTTTTGAAATTGCTTTTCCTTCCCTTCCTGTTGCATATGCTACCAGTAGCTGGTCAGTTTTTCTATTGCCCTTGGTTCTGTCTAGGTAGTAGCGTAACTGTCTATGTACATCCAAGGTATGCAACAGTCTTTCTCCCCTGTTCTGTGGATTGGGGAAGAATGTAGGTAGGTGGGTGGATAACCTGATTTAAAGATACTCTGGATACCACCTTGGGCATAAACGTAGGATTTGTTCTCATGGACACACTGTCTTGATGGAAGATCAGGAAGGGTTGCACTGCCATTAATGCCTGTAGTTCAGATACCCTTCTTGCTGAAGTGATTGCCAGCAGGAAAGCAGTCTTCCATGATAAGTATTGTAATTCTGCTGTTGCTGCTGGTTCGAAAGGAGGAAGCGTCAATTTTTCTAGCACAAAGTTCAAGTCCCATGCTGGCAATGGTGGTTTCCTAGGAGGTTTTACATTTTTAATTCCTCTCAGAAACTGCCTGAGCAGAGGATGCGAGAAGAGAGCAGGATCTGAGCTGTATTCTGCTGAAACAGCTGATGCATGTATCTTGATGGAAGAATAGGACAGGCCTGTGTGGAAGAGCTCTGCCAAGTATTCCAGGATGCTGGCTATGTTTACCTGTGACACATCTTCTCCCTTTGCAGTACTCCAAATGAGATATCTTTTCCATTTTGCTGCATAATTTTTCCTTGTTGAGGGTCTGCGAGCCTCAAGGATAATGTCTTTAACCCTTTGTGATAAATTTGGGTTAATTGATCTTATGTAATGTTCCAGGCAGTCAGTTGCAGAGTTTTCAGGCTTGGATGCAGGGTGTTGTAGTTGTTCTGTGTTAACAGCAATGGAACCAGGGGTAGTGTCCATATTTGCTCCCGAGACATGCTCCTTAGCAATGGGTACCAATGTTGCCTTGGCCAGTCTGGAGCTATCAGGATGATCCTTGGACGGTCCTCTTTGATCTTCAGTAGCACCTTGTGCATCAAAGGAAGTGGTGGGAATGCATATGCTGTCAGGTTTTTCCAACTGAAAGATAGGGAGTCCACCTTCCACGCAAGTGGGTGGTACGTCCTTGTGCAGAATTTCTTTAGCTGGTGATTGTGTGGGGATGCAAATAAGTCCATTTCTGGGAGTCCCCATTTCCTTGTAATGCCTTTGAAGATGTCCGGATGTAGCATCCATTCGTGGGCATCCGTGGTAGTCCTGCTTAATATGTCTGCTAGAACATTTTCTTTTCCTGGTACAAAAATTGCTTGCAACTGAATGTTGTAGCTCAGAGCCACGTTCCATAGGTCCAGTGCCATCTGGCATAGAGGGTATGAATGTGTGCCTCCCTGTTTGTTGATGTACCACATAACTGTTGTGTTGTCTGTCCTTATCAACTGACCTTCCCGGAGAAATGGTCTGAATGTCTGGATTGCCAATTTTACTGCCAGCATTTCCTTTAGATTTATGTGTAGGTGCAGCTGGTCTTGAGTCCATAAGCCTTGTATGCACCTGTCCAGCATGTGGGCCCCCCAACCGAGGTCTGAGGCGTCCGTTGTGATGGTTTGGCTTGGTTGAATGCTGTGGAAGGGCAATCCTGTGTTTGATTGACAGGCCTGAGCCCACCATAGGAACTCTTGCTTCAGGCAAGGGATTATTGGAATTTTGGTTTCTAGGCTGTGCTTGTGTTGAGACCATAAATTCTTTAGGTACCACTGTAGCTTTCTCATATGCAGTCTGGCATGAGGGACCAGTATTATGCAGGATGCCATGAAGCCCAAGGCTTGTAGTACTTTTCTTGCTGTTAGATGGTTCTGCTTTGTTAATGCCAAGAAGTAGAGAGGAAGTTGCTCCTGCTTTTTTGCAGTTAGGAAAGCCATTTGCTTTGATGTGTCCAGTTCTGCACCCAAAAAGGTTATTCTTTGGGATGGTATCAGCCTTGACTTTTTTATATTGACTGTATATCCCAGGGCTTGTAGCAGGTAAATGACTCTTTGTAAGCCTTCTGTGAGCTTGTTTTTGTTGTCCGTTTGTATCAGGCAGTCGTCCAGGTAGGGGTAAATTTGGATTCCCTGAAGCTTGCTATGAGCAATTACTGATGCCAGGCATTTCGTGAACACTCTGGGCGCAGTAGATAAGCCAAAGGGCAATGCTGAGAATTGATAATGCTCTGATCCTGCAAGAAATCTGAGGTATCTTCTGCAATTTGGTCGTATGGGGACGTGCAGGTATGCCTCCTTGAGATCTAGAGTTACCAGCCAAGACTCCTTGCCCAGCATGGGAAGAAGCTGCTGTAGAGTCAGCATTTTGAATTTTGGAACAATGAGGAATGTGTTTAAAGCGGACAGGTCGAGAATAGGCCTCCATTTGTTCTCTTTTCTTGGTACCAGGAAGAGTCTGGAGTAAAATCCCTTTCCTTGCTCCATAGATGGTACCTTTTCCACAGCTCTCATCCTTAATTGAGATATTTGTTTTAGAGCTTCTGTCTTTTGATTTGGAGGTAGGTTTGGCATTCCTCTCTTCCCTGGTAGGGTATGGAAGTGGAACCTGTAGCCTTGGTCTATTGTCTGTAAAATCCACTTGTTCATAGGTTCATACTAGGCTATCTGCCCGAGGGCATTTACAAGCCTAGCCCATAGTTTTGTGGCTTACGCCACCCCTTTAGTATGGGGAGCTATACCCATTATTTTGCTGTGCCTCGGTCGAGCAGTGACACTGAGGTAATCCCTGGGGTATATCTGCAATCTCCCATCCATTGGTCAAGATTTCTCTTGAACAAGGCCAGCGAGGTGCTCTGCCTCACATATACCGGGATTTTATTCCACAGCATAGGGAGTCTTTGGGTGATGAATCTATCCCTCCAGCACTTCCTATTAATAGCCGTGTCGAGGTTTAAGTCTCCCGCCCTTGTGGCTCTGACGGATCTAGATTTTTTGAGGTGAAGCATATTCATCAAATCTGGGTTTGACATGGCCTTGTATGTTAGGCAAAGGTCACCTCTGAGCAGCGGTGCGACTGAATAGAGCTGGAGTTCTTTCAGTCGGGCAGCATAGGACAGATGTTTGAGACCCTTTATCCTTTTGGTGAGGAACTTTTGTGGCCTCTCCAGCTGCTGCAAGTGTCGGGTCAGATACATTCCGAATGGGGCATTGTACTCAATCATTGGTCTGATGAGTGATGAGTATAGGGAGACTATGACCTCCCTTGATCTAGATGAGACTCCCTTCATGATAAGGTGGGCAATGTAGAAGGTCTTCCTAACTTCCTTGTCTCTTGTGATGTAATGCCAGTTTATTGAGAATAAGGCTAGCCTTCCGCCTAAGGGTGCTTCTAGTTGTTCCCTGGTAGGCGGTGCCAGAGCCAAGTCACTGCGATTGTCCTGTTGCAGTGGTAGTGGCTGCGTCTGTGCCTCGCTGGTTGTTACCCTGCCACTGGCGTCCCCTGTAGGCACCCCTGGATTGGTTTCTGCCTCTTGATCGCCTATTCCTGCCTCTCTGTGCTTTAGAGGAGTCTGGAAAGGACCAGTTTTTGGAGGGCCAATTCCTGCTAAACCTTGGAGGTTGGACCTGTAAGAAATCTTTCACTGTTTGTACAGATTTTGCCTTCTCCTCCATCTTCTTCAGTACCTGTTGTGCAGGAGAACCAAATAAATTGGCCTTGTCCATGGGAGCATCTAACAGTTTTGATTTGACATGGTCCGGTAAGGCCTGCTCTTTCAACCATGCATGCCTTCTGATAACTGTGCCAGTCATGGCTGATCTAAAGGAAGCCTCCAGTGCATCATAGCCGCATTTTAAAGAATGGTTACTAACTTGCTGAATGTTATGTACCATTTCCTGAACATACTTCTTATCAAAGGGCTCATCAGAGGACAGTTTTTTAGTTAACTGGTCTAGCATATATTCTTGATATTGGATCATATGAAATTGACAGTTCAAGGCCCTAGCTGACAGAGTAGCAGAAGTGTAAACTTTTTTACCCCATCTCTCTAAGGATCTGGATTCCCTTTCAGAGGGGAGGGGATTTTTAGCAGAGGTAGTTGCTACAGCCTTAGGCCCCTGGGAGATAGTTTCGGGATCTGCAAAAGGAGCCTTGTATAAATGGTGATGTGTGTCCGGGACCCTGTAGTACCTATCGGGCTTAGCAGGGGCCGGAGGTAATGAGTCAGGAGCAGTACAAGCATCATTAAATGCATCATCTACAACAGACAGAACTGGAGGTATAGCTAAAGGCCTATGCTGTGGTAAATGCAAGAAAGTTCTAAGCCTTTTCCTGGAGTCTGAAAAATCTTGGCCCTGCCATTGGAATTGTTCCCTCATAGCATGCAAGGTTTCCCCAAAGGAAAATTCCTCAGGTGGAGAGGCAGAAGGGATGGACTCTTCAGCATCAGAGTCTTCGTAAGGGGAATAAGAAGCCTCTGGAGGGTCTGTATTATCTGAATCAGAGGAATCATCTGTGGACACTGGCTCAGGGGGCTCTGCTCTAGGCCTCTTCTCTGGAGGTGGGTGAGAGGCCCTGTCTGGATGAGGCTGGGATCCCCAGATTAGAGAAATAAGATCCTCTGCCAAAGAAAGCATTTGGGAACTGGAACTGGGCCTGTGAGAAGGGGTCTTAACAGGTACAGTTTTTGTAGCTTTAGCTGCTTTAGCCCTGGCAAAGGCCTTAATGGACATGGCTGCAGGAGGCCTAGCAGCTCCACGTGCAGGAGTAGAAATATCCAAGGGAATAGTGTCTGATAATTCCTGAGAAATCGCAACAGCAGGTTGGATTTCAGAAGCCGATTCCACGAGGTTAGAAGAAGCCTCAGTAGAAGGCATGCTTTCGGCTGAAGGAAGTACAGTTTTGTACCTACCATAAATGTAGATGTCCGAGAGGAATGCATCTGCAGTCTTAACAAATGGGTTGTCCTGTCGTCAGGCAGCCCTTCGGTCGGCCGGATTCCAAAGTCTGGGTCTGGCTTCGGCTGATGTCGCACTTCACCCGACGTCATTGCGGCAGTTATTCGGGTATAAAGGCATCAGCCGACGCCATTTTCCTCAGTGTTTCTTGCCCCAGATGCCAGGTGCCCTCTTGGATGGCTAAATTTGGATAAATGTCAAAGTTTCCAAATAGTAGAGAGCAAACGCACAAAAAAGCATGTATGCACATATATACAAACAAATACACCACAATAGATCCCCCCCAAGCTAGCTGAAGATTGGTAAATACCCTAGGAGTACCTCAGAGGGGAAGGAGGGTGGGTAATCCTGACTGCAGATGCATTCCTCTCGGACATCTACATTTATGGTAGGTACAAAACTGTACTATGTCCTTCAAGGATGCATCTGCAGTCTTAACAAATGGGTAGAATACCATAGCTAAACTAGGGGAGGAGGCAAAGAGAAAAGATTATGGTGTAGTTAGGATCCCTTGCAAAACAGCAGTGGCAAAACCAGCACGGGATCTAGAGTACAGAGGTAAGTTATAATGCTTGGCAAATGTATGCACGGAGGTCCAAGTAGCAGCCTCTATAATGTCCTTGGTAGCCACTCCTCGTAAGAAAGCTGTGGTAGTGGCTGTAGCCCTTGTGGAGTGAGGCCTGATGTTCTCTGGAGTTTTCTTTCCATGGTAGGAGTAACAAAATCTGATGCAATTTCCTATCCATTTGGAGATTGTCTGTTTAGAAATTGGTTTCCCTTCCTTCCCTGTTGCATATGCTACCAGAAGCTGGTCAGTCTTTCTACTGTTTTTTGTCCTGTCCAGATAGTAGCGTAATTGTCTGTGTACATCCAAGGTATGTAGGAGCCTTTCTCCCCTGTTCTGTGGGTTGGGGAAGAATGTAGGGAGGTGGATAGCCTGATTTAAAGAAACTCTGGATACCACCTTAGGCATAAATGTAAGATTTGTTCTCATGGACACTGTATTGATGGAAGATTAGGAAGGGTTGCACTGCCATTAATGCCTGCAGTTCAGAAACCCTTCTTGCTTAAGTTATTGCTAGCAGGAAGGCAGTTTTCCAGGATAAGTATTGTAATTCTGCTGTTGCTGCTGGTTCGAAAGGAGGAAGAGTCAGTTTTTCTAGTACAAAATTCAAGTCCCATGCTGGCAATGGGGGTTTTCTGGGAGGTTTTACATTTTTAATTCCTCTCAAAAACTGTCTGAGCAGAGGATGCGAGAAGACAGGAGGATCCAAGCTGTATTCTGCTGAAATAGCTGATGCATGTATCTTGATGGAAGAATAAGACAGGCCTGTATGGTAGAGCTCTGCCAAGTACTCCAGGATGTTGGCTATGTTCACCAGTGTCACATCTTGCCCCTTTGCTGTACTCCAGATGAGATATCTCTTCCATTTTGCTGCATAATTCTTTCTTGTGGAAGGTCTACGAGACTCCAGTATTATGTCTTTAACCCTTTGGGATAAAATCGGGTTAATTGCTGTTATGTAATGTTCCAGGCAGTTAACTGCAGAGTTTTTAGACTTGGATGCAGGATGCTGTAGTTGTTCTGTGTTAGCAGTAAGGGGATCAGGGGCAGCGTCCATATTTGTTCCCTGGACATGCTCCTCAGAAGTGGGTACCAATGTTGTCTTGGCCAGTTTGGAGCTATCAGGATGATCCTCGGACGTTCCTCTTTGATCTTCAGAAGCACCTTGTGCATCAAAGGAAGTGGTGGGAATGCATATCCTGTCAGGCTTTTCCAACTGAAAGAAAGGGAGTCCACCTTCCAAGCAAGTGGGTGGTAAATCCTTGTACAGAATTTCTTCAACTGGTGATTGAATGGGGATGCAAACAAGTCTATTTGTGGTAATCCCCATTTTCTTGTGATGGTTTTGAAGATGTCCGGATGCAGCATCCATTCGTGGGCATCTGTTGTAGTTCTGCTTAATATGTCTGCTAGAATGTTTTCCTTCCCTGGTACATAAATTGCCTGTAACTGAATGTTGCAGCTCAGAGCCACATCCCATAGGTCGAGTGCCAGCCGGCATAGAGGGTATGAGTGTGTTCCTCCCTGTTTGTTGATGTACCACATAACTGTGGTGTTGTCTGTTCTTATCATCAACTGGCCTTCTAGGAGAAGAGGTCTGAATGCCTGGATTGCCAATTTCACTGCCATCATTTCTTTTAGATTTATGTGCAGATGTAGCTGGTCTTGAGTCCATAGGCCTTGAATGCACTTGTCCAGCATGTGTGCCCCCCATCCAAGGTCTGAGGCATCTGTCGTGATGGTTTGTCTCGGTTGACTTTTGCAGAAGGGCAATCCTGTGTTTGATTGGCAGGCCTGAGCCCACCATAGGAACTCCTGTTTCAGGCATGGGATCATTGGAATTTTGGTTTCTAGGCTGTGCTTGTGCTGGGACCACAAATTCTTTAGGTACCACTGTAGCTTTCTCATGTGCAGCCTGGCATGAGGGACCAGTATTATGCAGGATGCCATGAAGCCTAGAGCTTGTAACACTTTTCTTGCAGTCAGATGGTTCTGCTTTGTCAATGCCAAGAAGTAGAGAGGAAGTTGTTCTTTCTTTTCTGCAGTTAGGAATGCCATTTGTTTTGATGTGTCCAGTTCTGCACCCAGAAAGGTTATTCTTTGGGATGGAATCAGCCTTGACTTTTCTGTATTGACTGCATATCCCAGGGCTTGCAGTAGGTAGATGACTCTCTGTAAGTCTTCTGTTAGTTTGTTTTTGTTGTCCTCTTGGATCAGGCAGTCGTCCAGGTAGGGGTAAATTTGAATCCCCTGAAGTCTGCAATGAGCTATAACTGATGCCAGGCATTTCGTGAACACTCTGGGCGCAGTAGATAAGCCAAAAGGCAATGCTGAGAATTGATAATGCTCTGATCCTGCAAGAAATCTGAGGTATCTTCTGCAAATTGGTCTTATGGGGACGTGCAGGTATGCCTCCTTGAGATCTAGAGTTACCAGCCAAGACTCCTTGCCCAGCATGGGAAGAAGCTGCTGTAAGGACAGCATTTTGAATTTTGGAACAATGAGGAATGTGTTTAAAGCGGACAGGTCTAGAATAGGCCTCCATTTGTTTTCTTTCCTTGGTACCAGGAAGAGTCTTGAGTAAAATCCCTTTCCCTGTTCCATAGATGGTACCTTTTCCACAGCTCTCATTTTTAATAATCGAGATATTTGCTTTAGAGCTTCTGTCTTTTGAGTAGGTGGTAGGTTTGGCATTCCTCTCTTTTCTGGTAGAGTATGGAAATGGAACCTGTAACCTTGGTCTATAGTTTGCAAAATCCATTTTTCTCTTGTAATGCAGTGCCAGTTTCTTGAAAATAAGGTTAGCTTTCCGCCCAAGGGTGCTTGTAGTTGTTCCCTGGTAGGCGGTACCACCAGCAAGTCACTGAGATTGAGTTGTTGTAGTGGTGGTGGCTGTATCCGTGCCTCGTTGGTTGTTACCATGCCATTGGCGACCCCTGTAGGCACCCCTGGATTGGTTTCTGCCTCTAGTGCGCCTATTCCTGCCTCTTTGTGGCTTAGAGGATTCCGGAAAGGACCAATTCTTGGAGGGCCAGTTCCTGCTAAACCTTGGAGGTTGAACTTGTAGGAAATCTTTCACTGTTTGCACAGATTTTGCTTTCTCTTCCATCTTTTTTAGTATCTGCTGTGCAGGGGAACCAAATAAATTGACCTTGTCCATAGGTGCATCCAAAAGCTTTGATTTGACATGGTCTGGTAATGCCTGTTCTTTCAACCATGCATGCCTCCTAATAACTGTGCCAGTCATGGCTGATCTAAAGGAAGCCTCCAGTGCATCATAGCCACATTTTAGAGAATGGTTACTAACCTGCTGTATGTTATGTACCATTTCCTGAATATACTTTTTATCTAAAGATTCTTCAGAGGATAGTTTTTTAGTCATCTGATCAAGCATAAACTCTTGATATTGAATCATATGAAATTGGCAGTTCAAAGCTCTAGCTGACAAGGTAGCAGAGGTGTAAACTTTTTTACCCCATCTCTCTAAGGACCTGGATTCCCTTTCAGAGGGGGTTTTTAGAAGAAGTAGCTGCTACAGCTTTAGGGCCCTGGGAGATAGTCTCTGGATCTGCAACAGGAGCCTTATAGAAATGGTGATGAGAGTCCGGGACCCTGTAGTACCTATCGGGCTTAGCAGGAGCCGGAGGTAAAGAATCAGGAGCAGTGCAAGCATCATTAAATGCATCATCAACAACAGAAAGAACTGGAGGTATAGCTAAAGGTCTATGTTGTGGCAAATGTAGAAAGGTCCTAAGCCTCTTTCTAGAGTCTGTGAAATCTTGTCCCTGCCACTGAAATCGTTCCCTCATAGCATGCAAGGTTTCCCCAAAGGAAAATTCCTCAGGAGGAGAGGCTGAAGGGATGGACTCCTCAGCATCAGAATCTTCGTAAGGGGAATAAGAACCCTCAGGAGGGTCTGCATGTTCCGAGTCATCAGAAGAATCATCTGCGGATACTGGCTCAGGGGGCTCTGCTCTAGGTCTCTTTTCTGGAGGAGGGAGAGAGGCCCTGTCAGGATGAGGCTGGGCTCCATGGATTAAAGATATGAGATCCTCAGCCAAGGAAAGCATGTGGGAGCTGGTGCTGGGCCTGTGAGAAGGGGGCTTGGCAAGCACAGGTTTTGTCGTTTTGGCTGCTTTAGCCCTGGCAAAGGCCTTAATAGACATAGCTGGAGGAGGCCTAGCAGCTCCACGTGCAGGGGTTGAAACATCCAGGGGAATGGTATCTGATAAATCCTGTGAAACCGCAACAGAAGGTTGGATTTCAGAGGCCGTCTCTACCAGGCTAGAAGAGGCCTCGGTGGAAGGCAAGTTATCGGCTGAAGGAAAAACCGTTTGCTCGGTTTCGGCCGAAACCGAGACACTCGTGGTTTGCTTAACCGCGGTTTCGGCCGAAACCGCGGACCGCGAGTGTCGGTCCTTTTCTTTGCGTTTAGTAATTTGCATAGTCGGAGGATCCGACGGCATAATATAGGCAAAATCAGAGCCGAATAACTGCTCAGCAAAGTCCGACCGACGTCTAAGCGTCCGTCGGTTAAAAGAAGAGCAGGCTAGACAAGCTGCTACGTCGTGGTCTGGGCCTAAACAATGTATGCAATAGGAGTGGAAATCTTTATGAGGTATTTGTTTCCCACAAGATAAACAGTTATTAACTTTCTCTGACATCGGCTGAGGCAAGAAAGTGTCCCCAACGGGGTACTTAGCTTTATAGAAGTCTTCGAAGTAGTATTCGGTAGTAGTAATCTCTGGATCTGACCGACCGGCACTTGCGAACAGCTTCGGGTGCCACGCGGCAAGAAAGACTGAGGAAAATGGCGTCGGCTGATGCCTTTATACCCGAATAACTGCCGCAATGACGTCGGGTGAAGTGCGACACCAGCCGAAGCCAGACCCAGACTTTGGAATCCGGCCGACCGAAGGGCTGCCTGACAGGACAACCCATTTGTTAAGACTGCAGAAGCATCCTTGAAGGACATCCGCTAGCTCGGTTTCAGCCGAAACCGAGACACTCGCGGTTTGCTTAACTGCGGTTTCAGCCGAAACCGCGGACCGCGAGTGTCTGTCCTTTTCCTTGCGTTTTTTGGTTATTTGTGTAGTCGGAGGATCCGACGGCATCTTATAAGCAAAATCAGAGCCGAAAAACTGCTCAGCAAATTCCGACCGACGTCTAAGCGTCCGTCGGTTAAAGGAAGCACAGGCTAGACAAGCTGCTACGTCGTGGTCTGGGCCTAAACAAGGTAAGCAGTAAGAGTGGAAATCTTTATGAGGTATTTGTTTCCCACAAGTTAAACAGTTATTCACTTTTTCTGACATCGGCTGAGGCAAGAAAGAGTCCCCAACGGGGTACTTAGCTTTTTAGAAGTCTTCGAAGTTGTATTCGGTAGTAGTAATCTCTGGTTCTGACCGACCGGCACTTGCGAACAGCTTCTGCTTCGGGCGCCACGCGGCAAGAAAGACTGAGGAAAATGGCGTTGGCTGATGCCTTTATACCCTAAGAACTGCAGTTATGACGTCGGGTGAAGTGCGACACCAGCCGAGGCCAGACCCAGACTTTGGAATCCGGCCGACCGAAGGGCTGCCTGACGACAGGACAACCCATTTGTAAGGACTGCAGATGCATCCTTGAAGGACATCCTTGATTCTGCAGCCCACCTCTACTTCTATGGTAACATCTACTGAAATCACCCCACTCCCGGTAAGGTCAGTCCTCTGGAACATCTTGGTGAAACTAGACATTTTCTGATCAACAACCCCCCCCCCCCGGCTCCTGCAAAAGGTCTTCTGTGGGGTGGAAAGGCAGATTTCAATAGCAGACAGTCTTATCTTGCTCACTCCTGGGTAAGAGTCTCCTTAACCTTTGGTCTAAAAAGTGTCGAATCATCAAAAGGAGCATTAAGGACGGATATCTTGAAGCCTGCTGCCAAGTCACAATCGCATCCACACGTCAGTGGATGGCAATGAGAATGCCTGCTACTCTTTCTGTACCATCAGCTGCAATAAAAAGGAGATGAATGGATACACTGGACATCAACTGTTGGGTAGGCAACTGGGACTGTACAATTTTCTAGATGTCCAATGGTAGGAAACCCAAGAGGGAGATGGTGAGCTCCTTGGTCAAGTCCACCTGGAAACATGTGATATGTGCAAAGTAGTTCAGCACTCAAGTGTAAAAATCGGAGATGCATATGTCTTGTGTCCTGAACTTGTTCAATGCACTAGACTCCCGGTCAGGGGGAAAACAAATGTCCTCTCTTGTAGGTTCACAGGCAAGTGTACTAGGCTAACTGACCTTGAAGGCCATTTTAAACCTAGCCAATTTCCCTTTTTCGTGCTCAAAATAAACTATCCTATTTGGTATAGATTGGTCTTACCCATTCCATGGTCGATAATTACACATTACCCCTAATGAGAATAACTGGGATCATACCACAGATAACTGGAGGGGCCCCATGCATGGGATAAAGCATTTGGGAGCTGCCTCTGTCCAATATTACACGGGGAAGTCCTGGGGCAAATGTTCTGTATCCCATCCAAAGATGTAAGCTGGACTTGAATATGGACGCAGAGTTCCATCTTTTTGGCTGCCTTCACAACCAAGGCGTTTATTGGGGCACCCTTGCTCCAGTGTGCTCTGTCCTTTGGGGCGACCAAGATTCTACCCAGTTTCTTAGGGTTTGACTCTGCCACACCAAGATCCTTCCAAGCCCTCTGAGATCAGATACAAGATGGTATCAGTGGGCGGCACCACTCAGGAGATAAACGAGCCAGGCCCAAAACCCTGAGGAACACAGACTCCTCAGGACAGGATGTACTGGTGGACTAGTGGACCAACCCCCTCACCATTTCATCACTTCCAATATGTCACCAAAGGTCAAGTCTACCAGAGGGGATGTTGGGACCCTTCCCCATGATCCAAGTTTGTCTTCTCTGACAGACTCCAGAGAGGAGTCCAACTGTCTCCTCTTACACATCTGTTTTCTAGGATCCAGTTTCATTTGGGCTTTCGGAGAAAGATCAGAAAACTTTTAGTTATGTACTTAGAATAACTTTAGATGTTTGGGATCCATCTCGCCTACATTCTGTACTGATGGGCTCGGAGCCAATCCTCGGCTCCGACTCGGCACGCTATGCTATAGAGCAAAGCCTCTTATTGGCTGAGCTATTCTCTATCCCAGGATGCACCACCGCTAATCCCCCAGATCTTGTTTGTCTGCATTCATGCACACACACATAACTGTTTATATAAGATTGCCAGATGTTTCAAGATGAAACAATAGAATTCGGACCGTCCAATCTCTTCTGATCTCCAAGGCAGGGGGGAAGGAGGGTGGGTATTAGGAATGTAGGCGAGATGGATCCCAAACATCTAAAGTTATGGTAAGTACGTAACTAAAAGATGTTATGTGATCCTATCTCGCCTACATTCTGTACTGATGGGACAGCGTCCCTAGCACCTAAATCCTGGGTGGCTCACTGGAAAACACTCGTGAGCACTGTGGAACCAAATGAAGCTCGCCCCCGAGATGCCACATCCAATTTGTAGTGGGAAATGAAAGTGTGCGGGGAAGACCACGCAGCCGCAGCACAAATGTCACTAATGGCAAGCTTAGAATGGAATGCTATTGAAGTAGCCATAGCTCTTGTAGAGTGAGCTTTGATAGTGGTTGTAAGCTCTTTATTAGAAGAGGAATACGCCTGACTAATACAGTCCCTGATCCATTTGGCAATAGTGACCTTTGTGATGGATTTGCCCAATTTATTATCCGAAAAGGACACAAACAACTGATCTGTTTTCTGTGTTTGTTGGGTCCTGTCTAAATAAAAACGCAATTGCCTATGAACATCCAATGTGTGGAAGATGTATTCCGCTTTGTTTGAGTACTTTGGAAAGAAAACTGGAAGTTCTAGTGACTGTTGCAGGCAAAAACTGGAACAAACTTTAGGGACAAAAGATGGATCAGGCCTGAGGGATACTCTATCTTTGTGAAAAAACAGATACGGTGGTTTTACAGACAGAGCTTGAAGTTCTGAAACTCTTCTGGCAGAAGTGATAGCGACCAGAAAGGCGGTTTTCCAAGAAAGAAATTTCAAATCACATGTTGCTGCCGGCTCGAAGGGGGAGGTGGTTAAGGCACGTAATACCACATCGAGATCCCACGGAGGAGCAGGATGAGAAATCAGAGGTCGTAAAAGCAGAGCACCTTTCATGAAGGTTTTACACAATCTGTTGCTCATTAAAGGTGGGTTTGTGGATTCATGGAAATTGGAAATAGCTGCCAATTGGACCTTGATGGTAGAGACTGAAGAACCTTGATTAAATAGGGAAGTCAGAAACTTCAGGACTTCCGATACCGGAACAGTGATGGGATCCAGACCCCGGAGTTGAGCCCAAATAGCAAATCTCTTCCATTTGCTAGTATACAATTTCTTAGTGGCAGACTTGTGGGCCGAGGATAAGCTATAAATGACTTCCGGGTCTAAGGTATGATTCCTGACTATAGTCGGAAGAGGAGGAGCCAAGCTGTTAACTTCAAAGTGTGAAGGGACAGATGGAGTTGTCCCGACTGATGAATTAATAGGTCTGGGATCTGATCCAGGAACCATGGACCGTCCAGTGCATGTCTCCGAAGATAGGGGAACCATAGCTGACGAGGCCAGTAAGGGGCAACCAAAATCATTTTGCTCCCCAAGTGAGACGCCATTTGGATCACTCTGGGAAGAAAGGGAACTGGGGGGAAGGCGTACAGCAAGCCGTTGGGCCAGGGATGGGCTAATGCGTCCATAGGACTCTCCCCCGGAGCTGGAGTAAGAGAGAAGAAGCTCTTGCACTTCGCGTTCAGCGGGGTTGTGAAGAGGTCGCAACAAGGAGTTCCCCATCTGCTGAAGATCTGAGTTGTCACTGCATCGTTCAGAGACCACTCGTGAGGAGAGAGAATTGTTCTGCTTAGCCTGTCGGCTATCACGTTGGACTTGCCAGGGATATGAGTCGCCACTAGAAAACGTTTGGTCGTCACTGCCCATTCCCAAACTCTCATGGCCTCTCTGCAAAAGGGGTAGGATCTGGTCCCTTCCTGCTTGTTCAGGTACCAGACTACTGACATGTTGTCGGAGTGAACGGCAATTACGCCCTGAGGGAGGTAATCGTGAAGGGCTTCTAGGCACAGAAACACCGCCCTCATTTCTAAAATGTTGATATGAAGGAGGCTGTCTTCCGAATGCCATTTGCCTTGGACTGACCTGCCCAGGGAATGCCCCCCCCCATTCCATCTGGGAGGCGTCCGTAGTCAAAGTGACCACAGGAGGAGGTGGAACAAAGGGTCGTCCCTGATCCAGATTGGAGGGCACCAGCCACCAGCGAAGGTCCCGTTTGCAAGTTTCCGTGATCCGGATGAGGTGACTGAGAGGGAGATCCTGAAAGGACCACTGTGTCGAAAGGAGCCACTGGAGAATTCTCATATGCAATCTTGCTAAGGGGACTAGAAGAACAGTGGCCGACATAGAGCCCAATAGCTGCAGGACCACCCTGGCTGGAGCTTTGGATCTGAGAATCAAGGCTCAGACTTGAGCCTGTATAGTTTGTATCCTTTCTGTAGGAAGATAGACCCGCATTAGGTTCAAGTCTATCTCTACTCCGATGAACCTTATGCGCTGAGATGGCAGCAACACAGACTTTGGCCAATTGAAGGTGATTCCAAGGGAAGTGCCTAGTGATATTGTGGCTTGTAGGTTTTGTAACAGTAGACGCCTGGAGGTGGCAGTTAGGAGCCAGTCGTCCAGATACGGAAACACCTGGAATCCTAGACTCTTCAGGTGAGCAGTCACAACCGCCAAACATTTGGTGAACACCCTGGGGGCTGTGGTGAGACCAAAGGGCAGCGCGCAGAACTGAAAGTGACTGTCTCCCAGGCTGAAGCGCAAATGTCTCCTGGACGTCTGATCTACCAGTATGTGGTAATAGACGTCCTTGAGATCTATGGAGCACATCCAAACACCTTTCTCCAGCAGTGGGAGAATGGATTGTAAGGTGACCATTCGGAACTTGGACTTTTTGACTGATCGATTTAGGATGCTGAGATCCAAAATGGGCCTCAAGTCCCCGGTCTTTTTTGGCACCAAAAAGAATCTGGAGTAAGTCCCTAATCCGATCTGGTCTGCGGGGACCGGTTGGATGACTCCTTTTTGAAGCAGCTTTGAGACTTCTAAGGCTGCGATTTCCCGTTGACTGGGTGGCGGGTCCGGGATTCTCTTGGACGGCGGTGGGGAGTGAGAAAAAGGGATGGCGTAACCTCCGGCGATGATACGAAGCACCCATCGGTCCTGAGTGATACTTTCCCAGGCTTTTAGGTGCCTCAAAAAACGACCCCCGACTGGCTCTGGAGCTGCACAGTCGGGCAATCCTTCAGGGATTGTGGAAGGCTGAAGAGCCACGAAAGGACTCGCGGTCTCCAGTGTTGCGGGGTCCTCTGCCGCCTCTGGGACGGCGTCTTCCAGAAAAATTTCCCCCTCCTCTGCCTCTAGAAGGGGGATTGTCTTGCTGCGAGGGATAAGACTTCTGGGACTTACGGAACCACATTTTCCCTCCTCTTTTAGCCTTGGGATAAGGCCGAAAGGGAGAGGAAAATCGTGCCCCTACGGCAGTCAGAGTCTTACCTTTTTGCTCGCAACGGGTCGTGTCCTTTACCTTGGGTCCAAACAAGGAGGACCCATCGAAGGGAGCATCGGCAAAGGAAGACATAAAGGCTTCCGCAAAATGACACAGGCAGAGCCAGGCTTGCCTCCGTAGAGCAACACCCGTACCCGCCGCTCTTCTATCCCCTTCGGCTGCATAAGAAATGAGCCTCATGGACGAGTTTGATATGGATGACAGCGTAGCCAACTGAGAGCCAACCGTCTGGGCCAGCTGCTCAGGTAGGTTACCCAAGAGGTTATCTGAAAGCTCCTTGATCAGATCCCTCTGAAATCTAGTGAAGTGCGCTAAATAGTTCAAGGACCTTAAGGTAAAGGCCGCTGAACTGAGGGTGCGCTTCCCGTGCCGATCCATGCTCCTAGACTCCTTATTAGGAGGATGGACGGACGTCTAAGCCTCTGCTACATCTTGTTGGGTAGCAGATGCCACCACCAAGGCATCTACAGCCACACCTTTGGTCAAAAACTCCTTCTCTGGGGGTGCTGATAAGAACTTGTTTGGGCGAGCAGGCACCGGTTCCACAGAGTCTGGATGTTCCCACGCCCTTCGACAGATCAAATCTAGGAGCTCGTCGAAGGGCGGAGACACCCAGGAGGCGGAGGGCCGAGCCCCGAAGGCCTTGAGGAACACCGACTCGTCAGCGGAGGGGGGTTTGGAATGCCGGCCGCCTCGTTGTTTGAGGGCTTCCAAGATGTCTGCAAAGGAGACATCATCTGAGGACGACTTAGGGGACCCCTCCGCATCATCAAGATCGGTGTCCGACGTGAGAGACTCATCAGGGGAGTCGACGTACTTCCTCTTGCACAGTCTTTTCCTTGGGGGTTCCTCCGAAGAAGCTTCAGAGGGACCTCCAGGAGGGGGGGAACCCCCACTGGGGGTGACCTCAGGCCCTGGGGCTCCGCTGTCCAGGGACAGGGGGACTACCAAAGACCCAGTCTCCGTGTGTAGGGATGGTACTGGTGAAACAGTGGAGGTAGCCAAAGAGGATTTGGCTAAAGCACTCCTCATGGCCCTGAAGGCCGGACCGCCAGAGTCCTGGGAAGGTCCAACCCCCGTGGCCACAACAGCAGACGGTACCCCCGCAGCCGACGCACCGAGAGGAAGGCTCGGAACCGAAAAAACATCGGTCCCAAAGCGCCCCCCCCAGGGCCGACGGAGGAGGTCCGTGTACCGAACTCAGACTCGAGAGCCGGGGTTGGAGTAAGGGTCGGAGCCGACCCGAAAACCTCCATCGGCTCCACCAGCACCGGCTCCAATGGTGCCGAGGCTGTTGGAGGAGGAACCAGAACTACAGGGTGGGCCATCGGCTCCGAAGCCGAATGGGCTGGAGCCGAAACTAATTTCTGGAATACAGGAGACTGAAATAGTCTTAGGAGCACCCTGTCGATGTCCGAATCCGACATCTTGGAAGATCGGGAGGAAACCGATCGGTTCCGAACCGACTTCTCCATCGGCTCCGAAAGACTGGGGGACCGGCTCCGAATCGACTCGACCAGTATCGGTGCCGAGGGAGATTCCAAAACAATTTCCCTCGGTGCCGAGGGAGGCTTCGGCGCCGAGGGGGGAAGTGTCTGAGCCGGCAACCCTCATCGGCTCCAAAATCAGTGGAGCCAATGAAGGTGACCCGCCTCTCGAAGCCCCAGTCATCGGCTCCGAAACCAGAGGAGTCGAGACTAGAGGCATTGAGGCAGACCGTTCCGCCCTCGGCTCCGAAGTCCGTGGAGCCGATGGAGAAGCCTGCCTAGATTTCTTACTTGTCGGTTTGGACGGGCTGGTCGGAGCCGACGCTTTCTTTTTCTTAGCTGGAGATGAAGAGGAAGATAAGGCCTCCTTGAAGGAGGGTTTGATAAGCCCTTTCAAGACTAATTTATTCTTCCTCTCTTGGAGGACCCTGGAGGAAAAAGCGTGACACACGCTGCAAGACTCCTGTAGGTGCTTGGCGCCTAAACAGTACACGCATGAGGAGTGATCATCAGTGATGGACATTTTATAATTGCACCTCGTGCACTTCTTGAATCCTGAGGGTCTATGTTCTTTGGACATAATGCCTGTAAACCAGTCACTAAAACAGTAGGAAAAAACACAGTCAGAAAACAAGATTTTAATAACAATAAAACCTTTTAAAACCCTTAATTAACAAGTACAATACCACAAACACCAAAAAGGAGGGCCAAGAACCCTCTAACTTAAACAGGTACTTGACCTCCTTAAAAAAAGAGAAAACTCGCTAAAGAATAGAGGAAGGTCCCTCTAACTTAAACGGAAAACCTTTCCCTAATCAATCACACAAATTTACCACAAAATTTTACCAAAAAAACACACTATACACAACGATAGCTGTTAAAACAGCTTTTGGGTAAAGAATAGAGAATTTCCTGACAGGTAAACTTTAAGAAAAAACAGCACTTAGCTCAGCCAAGTTTAAGACCACGTCCTAGCTTGTAAGCGGCAAACGAGATCTGGGGGATTAGCGGTGGTGCATCCTGGGATAGAGAATAGCTCAGCCAATAAGAGGCTTCGCTCTATAGCATAGCGTGCAGAGTCGGAGCCGAGGATCGGCTCCGAGCCCATCAGTACAGAATGTAGGCGAGATAGGATCACATAACATATGGGGAAACTGCACAATAAGTGCCCCCAAGCTCAATAAGGCTGAAGCTCCTTGTTAATCTGGATGTGTAGATTTAGAAGCAGTATACAACAATGGCTGGGATGGGGTTCAGTGTAGTAAAGACACCCTTTCTTTTGTTTGGCCTGGCAAGAACCCTTTCAAACACCTCAAAAATTGAGGCAGTGACTGGACCTGAGGAAGTACCCTTCCAATCCAAGACTTAGGAGGAACACACTTGGCCACAACATGCCCCTGGTTCCAAGGCTGACAAGTGCAAAAGTTCTGAGGGGAGGAGATGAAAACTTCAGAGTCTAGCAGAGGATTCCTGTTGGGGAAAAATCCCTCTTTTTCCCCAAAAACAGATTTTGCAGGAGCAGGAAGTCTTTTAGGATTGCGCTGCTTGGAAGCTACAATGTGAAGAAAATCCTTGGCCAGTCTAAGCAGATCCTGCTGTTGGGGTTGCAAGCCTGAAGGCCAAGTATGAGACAAGGAAAAAAAGAATCCTTTTAGTTTTGGCCTTAGGCTTGGTCCTGGGTGTGACGGCAGTAGTGGGACCAGGCAGCTGCTTGCCATTGGTCAACTGCTGATCCCTTGGAGGTTCTCAAGATTCTGCTTTCCCTACCTGAAGCCCTAATAAAGTATTCAGAAGCTCTGCCCTGCAAAGTTGTCTGACCAGAGAGACAATACTTGACTTTCAACTTATGTGGACAAAGAGGGGTCATGGGACATGTCAGACTCCTAAGGGCACTCAACAGCAGTCAACACTTCCTCATTCATTGGATGGAATTGAAAAAGCATCTCCTGTCCTTTAACAACAAGTTTGAGCTGAATGAGCAATCATTTTGCTGCGTCGTCTGTCATACTTAGAACTTTCAGATGCTTCTCCCAAAGTTTTGGACAGGTGTTGACAGAAAGATGGTGGACACATGTCAAGATTTCTGACTCCCCTTCTCACTCGAGGAATTTAGCAAAGGACTTGGCCCTATGGCAAATAATGCACTTAGTGAAATGGAGACAATGGGGACAATTAAGAATGTAGCGCTCCAAGGCCTTGGCAGAAAACTCAAAGGCAGCGAAAATACCTATGAGGAACCAGTTTTCCACAATTAAGACATCTGTTGAGGTATACACAATTAAAAGAAAAAGAAGTTTTCCTAAATAGGACACTTAGCTTTGGGAAGCATTCTGGTATTCGGATAGACCGATGGACTCTACAATGCGGATGATTCAGGCTCCGGCAGCAATAAAGTGCTGCAAGATGTCACTGGCTGATACTACCAATGGAAAGAAATTCTAGCAAAGCACATAGATCTTTGTAAAAAACACTCACACTTCTCCAGTAAATCTTTTGGCTTGTCTTGAAGGGTAGAAAGTGAGGCTGTAAATTAAGACCCTCTCTTTCGTCAAAAATGAAGAATATGGCTGTACTAGAACTTGCTCTACACATTTTATTCCACTGTTTTACAACTGCACTGCTTATGTGCACTACACATCTGCATTACGCTTGTCAAACACCTGGTAAATCCTGGTGAATAAATGGTATGCACTTTCAGTACATTTTCATGAGATCAAGTAGTGCGCTTCTCTGGTGGTCATAAGACAGATTATTTGGTGGCACACAATGTACGCATTCAGTGGTTACATGACTAATATCACAAGTGCCACCGACTCCCTTTGGACTTTATCTAGGGTCTGCTCAGTATGCAAACATAATTACAAGACAAACAGCATAACCTTGGTGAACAAAAGACAATGGAAAATGCAATTAATGTAAATGCAGTGGAACTGAAACAATCTGGAGTTTAAGAAACAGTAAAAAGGCAAGCAACAAAGACCTGCCTTTGATCAGCTAATGTGCTCTTTCAGCTGGTTTTCATTTTCTAAAACAGATGCAACTTGTCCTTTACTTTGTAAATGTAGTTGTATCTTCACAGAAAAGGGATAAAGCCTCATTACTTATTTCATTAGTTTGAACACCAAAGTGTGAGTTTAGTTGTGCAGCTTAGTACTAACCTGTGTGTCCAGCCAATTCACGACTTACACGAACATTTCCTTCACGAGTTTTCAAGTTGTAAATGGAGCAAATATTATCAAGTCCACCACAAGCCACATAATTGCCAGAAGGTGCATAAGCACAAGTCATAACCCAGGAAGAACGCAAAGGAATTGCATGAACCTAAAGACATACAAAAGTGGGGTCAGTTCAACATTTTCCAAACAAACAAAAACAGTAGCAAAGAACAAGTTAACGGAATCCTTTCCAGATATATGTTTTGCCACATATACAATTTGTTCCTAAGGTACTCTGTCTTCCAATAACTGTTAAGCATTTATAAATATTTGTTATAAATTGTGTACTCACGTCAGGCTCTGCCACACCCACCATATAATTTAAGCCCTGTTTCTATGAAGTTTCATGATCTACATGACTGGCATCCAGAGCCACATATGAAGTACAGTTGTGCAAATTCCTCTTTCACATAACAGTAGATACTTGAAATTTTCACTGCTGTAATAGCCTTTAGGTCATATGGGCTGTTTTCTGCCTAGGAAACAACCAACTGCCAGATTCAAAAAACTCCAGCTCCCCCCACTCTAACTGGCTAATCCCAACAAGGGAAATAGATGGAACCTTTCTTCGGGACTTGCTTGCCCATACATTGACAGAAGAGCCCAACAATCCTTAAAAACAACCAGCAACAAACATATAATGTATTAAACACCCTTACCTCATATCCCAACTGTATACAAGAGTAGGAGGATGGGGGCTGAGTGAAGTTACTGCAGCAGAAAGGAATTCAAAAGTACAGTTTAAATACAACTTCTACAACTGTAGTACGTTAATCATTTCCACTGCTGCAGTAGCATTTAGACTACATGGGTTGATTACCAAAGCCTGTCTAACCTGAGAGGAGGGGAGGAGGAAGGACATGGTCCAGAGACCCTAGAGAATAGTCATAACAAAGCTCAACCTGGACCTAGAAAAGAAATCCAGCTTGTAACACTACAAATACTACAGAGCTATCCTCTCTCTCCTGTAAATCCAAAACTAAATTTTACACTCTACTCCCACCACTAACATCTTTCATTAGCAATATACTCCTCTCTGGTGACATCCACCCAAACCCAGGCCCCCTCCCCTCCCCATAGCCACACAACCCTCCCTCTACCTCCCCTCTTCTCATAATTCAGACTATCCTCATCCCTCCAAATTCAGACCATCTTCATCTCTCCAATCAACACACTTCTTTATACAAACAACTATCTACTCACTAAATATTCAAAGCATCAACAACAAAATCACTAAGCTACACACCTGGATAGACCATACTTCCCATCACATTCTAGCCTTATCCGAAACTTGGCTAAAACACATTACAAACAGCGAAATACTCCCACCTGGTTATATTTACTGCTCTGAAAGATCCCCCCCTAAAAAGGAGGTGGCATAGCCATCCTCTTCTCTGATGGCCTAAATCTCTCACCAGTCACCATCCCTACCCCCAACTTCCACCCAGCTGAACTAATCATCCTAAATTGCCACCTTAACTCACACAGGAAATTTGCCATTGCTTCCATATATATTCACCTGGAAATATCCCAATCATAGAAAACATCCTTATTCTGGTTTTCCCACAACAAGCTACGAAACCCTCATCCTTGGAGATGTCAACATTGACTGGTTCAATCTTCCAGCTGATTCTCCACAATTTAGTATTAGCTTACAAGGATTTCATCAGCTGATAACTTTCCCCACCCGCCTGCACAGAACCTCATCTTCCAGCTCCACTGACTGGATCCTCACTAACTCCTTTAACCTCTACCATAGTCAAGCTACCCTACCAGAGTCCTTAAGTGGCCATCTTCCTACCTCCATTCTAAGACACACTACCCAACTACCCAAATTACACCTTTACAGAGACAGTCGTAAACTCTCCAACTTTAACATCTCCCAATTCAAATCCATACTATCTAGTATTGACTGGTCCAGCCTCAAGCAGATCCCTCTAGATGACGCAGTGAGTAAACTTAATAGCATTTTCTTGGACACCCTGAACTCCCTTGCCCCCTTCAGGAGAATTAGAATCAAATCTAATTATGCTCCCTGGCTTTCTAAGGATAACGGATCTCTTATGTATAAAAGAGATGGCGCTTGGAAAGCCTGGATCAAAACAAAAGAACTATTCCTGCTACAAAACTACAGAGAACTGTGCAATCTTGTCAAGAAGGAAATCAATAAGGACAAAAAAATCCTACTACAACTCCCCAAATCAATAGCAAATCCAACCCTCATATGTTTTGGTCTACTCTAAACAAAATTCTTTGACCAGGCTGTCCTACCAACCCCTCCCCTTTCCCAAATCTCCTCTAGAAACTGCTACCCTCCTCAACCATCACTTCATTGACACAATTCAAAAACTCATTACCTCCAGCTCGAACACAACTGCTCCCTCTACCCTTTCCAACCCACTCAACAAAATCCGTTTCTCCTTTCAACCTGTTCTCACTTTCCACATTAAATCTCTTCTTCCAAAGCTTAAACCCTGCTCTCCCTATGCAGATAATCTCCCTCCTACCTTCCTCAAACTAGCTGCTTAATCTATAGCCTATTCCGTATCCATACTGATCAACAGATCCATTCAAGAAGCAACAGTCCCTCTTATATGGAAATACTTCCTCCCCTGCACAAAGGGGGAAACTCAATTGACCCACCTAAATATAGACCCATTACCATTCTATCTTCTCTACCTAAAATACTCGAAAAACGCATTCACTCACAGCTTCTCAACTATCTCCTCCAACAAAACCTTACTTCCACTCAACAGGGTTTCCAGCCAAACCACAGCACAACTACTGCCCTATCATTTACTCATACTATTGTTGAAGCCCATGACAATAACCAACTGATATCCTGTCTCTTCCTTGACCTCTCCAAAGCTTTTGACACAGTCTTTCACCCCATACTGCTATCTAAACTACCTAATCTCAACCTAACTGCTGCCTCCATAGCCTGGTTCTCTAGCTACCTCTCTTGCAGGCAATCTGTCAGATGCCTCTCACCTGCTCTCCCTCCATTCCGGTCACATCTGGTGTTCCACAAGGTTCCATCCTGGGTCCCCTCCTGTTAAATATTTTCACTAATGAACTACACACATCTTGCAAACAATCCTCTTTAATATAACATGCTGATGTCCCGACTCATCTCCAGCAATATCTCTGAACTCCATACCCAAACCCAGGACACCTTTCTAGCCATTGAAAAGTGGCTGTCCAATAATCTACTCATCCTAAACGGGGGGGGGGGGGGGGACCAAACCTCTTGCTCTTTCTCCCCATTCTCTCTCCCATCATAAATCCACCTTTGTTATCACATCCTCCAACATCAGCATCATGCAACCAGATCCCCACACAAAGCTCCTAGGTGTCATCATTGATTATGGACTTAAATTTAACTTGCATACACTGCAGTGTATTAAAAAAACTCACCAGAAACTTGGCACACTATCGCAACAGAAAATTTCTAACTTCCTATGCTAGACTCTGCCTGCCACAGGCGCTTGTCTTCCCCTCCCTTCTATATGCTGCCCCAGTCGTAACATTCAGTCCACAACCTTGTCCAAACTTCAAACATATAACAAAAACAGCTAGATTTATCACCAATTCTCCTTACAACTTGCACCACTGCCTTGCACTTAACTCTCTCCATCCTATCTCAATTTCAAACGCACTCTATACTATACAAACCATCTTCCTGCCCAGCTCTTTCCTCCCAGATATCCACCTACTCCCCCTCTAGGACCCTCCGCACCTCAAATCAGCAACACCTTGCTATCCACCAACCAAAGAAAAATGTGGGCAAACTAATTTATAAATGCTCTGTTGCCCAAGCTTGGAACAAGCTTCCTATATACACATGCTCCACTACCCACCCATTACACTCAAAAAAGAACTCAAACTTCATATACTTAACACCAGGACTTGCCCCTGTCAGGACCGTACCTAACTCCTCCACAAACTTGTTTTCATTCCCAACATATGTTGATTTATACTAGACTCAGTCTATTCACTTATTAACCAAATAGGTATTTATCTGATAAATTCAACCTCAACACTGAAAGCTCAAATTTTGCTGTTTGTTTTGTATATTTTTGTACAATGCTACTTGTATATAACTTTGTATGTTTCTTACTCTTTTTTTGACCTGCTATATTTTTAATTTTTCTATCCTGGAGTGTGAATTTCTGTTGTACTGTAAACTATTTTGTAACTGGAGCATTTCTCCTCGGGTCTCCACTGAAAATGGGCTACTGGCCCAGCTGGAATAACCCTGTTAACAAATGTCAATAAATAAAATTAGAGAAATAATGTCCCTCTGTTGGTCCTTGATGAAAAATAAATAGCTGGCCAGCTTTTCTAAAGGGCTTAGTTCTGTCAAATTAGTACACGAGCTACCTATGGCTCATCCAGAGTATACAGAATCCTCCCCTCATCAGTTACGTGCAGAAAACTGGGAGCTTGATGGCTTGATTCAAGATAAACACAGAAACCACCTTGGACATGGATGAGGGGTTTTGTTCTTAAGAGACCCTATCCCTATAAAAAAATCAGATACAGTTCACCCGACATGACATAATGCAACGCAGATACTCTTGTTGCAGATCTCAGAGCAATGAGTACAGATTTCCAACTCGAGAATCTTAAATGAGATTGATAAGCAGGTTCAAAAGGTGAGAGTCAACTTCTCCTACCTAAAATTTGACATCCCTAGGAGGAGTAACTTGTTTTATTAGGTCATCTCAGGTGTAAAAATCCTTTTAGAAGCTATTCTGAAATAGAGGAGGAGGAGAATCCATGGGCAGACATGCTGAAATGGACACAAGATGAACCTCTACAGAGGAATAAGATGCCAGTAGAAAATAGCTCCAATATTTGAACAATAGTGGTAAAAAATCCCTGGCAGGCACCTTTTTAGTAGTTAAGCACCAACCCGAAAAATCTCTTCCTCTTACCAACACAGCATTTCCTAGTAGCAGGTTTCTTATCTCCTTTAGTATCTGCTGCACGTCCTCATGAAATAAGTGCCTAAAAGGTATTAGAATTGAATCATTCAGGCTAGTCAGTTGAAGCAGATTGATACTGGGGTGTACCAAACTACCCATCTTTGTACAAGTAGATCCAGTCTGTGAAGAAGATTGTGATAACTGTTCTTAGTCAACTCCATAAAAGGAAAAATCAATGCTGCCTGGGCCAAAATGGGGTCACGACGATTTCTGGGATATCATTTTCAATCTTCAGAGTTAACCCTGGCCATCAACTGAAAGGGTGGTAATGCATAAAGAAGCATTTTTTCCACAATAATGAAAAATGCATCTGCTTCCCAGGCCTGCTTACATGTAGTTTTGGAACAACACTTGCCCAGGTGTCTGCTTTGAAAGGTGGCAAAAAGCTCTATTTAAGGTGCTCTCACAATTGGATCAAATGCCTGGATTTCCACGAGAGTCTGTCCTGGCCTTGCTCTGCTTGCATACCACAGTGCTTTGCTCTGATGAAATATAAGATGCTTGGAGGGTTACTGAATGCTGAAGAGCCAACTACTAAACCATCAATGCCAGCCTGCGTAAGTGGTATGACCTTGTAACTCCCCGTGTTTACAGACACCACCAGTCGTGTGGTACCGAATCATTTGGAAGAGGACTTGAGGACCACTGGTGATGGACAGATTACAAGGCAAGGATCACAGTAAAAATCCCTTTTATGTTGACAAGCTTCGGTTTTGTCTTTAGGACTCCACAGGGCATGCACTTCTAACCCTTATGGAAACTGTGCCCCAAGGAAAACTTGACAGGTCTGTGGTTAGAGACTGGTTTGGGGTCTGAGGAGAGAAGGGAAGCCCTGTGTACAGTTGAATTTTTCTCCACCAATGCAGTTCCCTTTTTACAAAGCAGAGGACTGGGATATGATACTCCAGAGAATACAAATGCTGGGTCTATGCGTTTAGAAATCACTATCTTTCTCACAAATAATATGGCCAGAGGAATCATTAGATTTACAGAAGCCATGAACCCTAGAATTCTGAGGAATTCTCCTGCAGCAGAAAGACTGACATAACATCAGGAAACATTCCAGATAATAACCTAACTTCTCCTGTGTGAAAAAGGCCTTTATATGAGAAGAACCTATAATGAAGCCCAGAAACAATATTTATCTAGATGCCCAAAATGATCAGAAGAGACACAAAAAGAAGTTGTGTACCTACCATAACATTCCATGTTAGTTGTCCTTCATCTCGCCTTCCTTCTTGCTGGATGGGTTCGGAGCCGATCCTCTGCTCCGACTCGGCCACTTACTATAGCTCAAGAGCTCTTTATTGGCTTGAGGCTACCCCTTATCCCAGAATGCCCAGCATCAGCTACCCAGATCTCATTTGAGATAGCTCACACTAGATGTAATTATAAAAGATAATCCATTAATAAACCTGGATATACAGTTAATTGTCATGGTTTGGGTGAGAAGCAACTAATAAAACAAATTAGCCAGTGAAACCACTGAAGCCCTAGAGGAAAGGGGAAGGAGCGAGGTATGCAAGAAGGAAGGCGAGATGAAGGACAACTAACATGGAGCGTTATGGTAGGTACATAACTTCATGTTACGTTGTCCAATCTCGCCTTCATTCTTGCTGGATGGGACAGCATCCCTAGCACCTCAATCCTGGGTGGCTCATTGGAACAGACTCTTCAGAACCATGGAACCAAAGGAAGCCCTGCCCCGGGAGACCACCTACTTTGTAATGAGAAAAGAATGTATGAGGATCTGCCCAAGTAGCTGCTGCACAAATTGAATCTATGGGCAAGCTAGATTGAAACACTAGCTAAGTAGCTACAGACCTGGTTGAATGACCTTTGGGTTCTGTTGGAAGATCTTTTTGTCGCAAATGGTAGGTATGGGCTATGGTGTCTGATAACCACTTTGACAATGTTACTTAAGAAACTGGAAGGCCTTGTTTGTTGTTGGCAAATGAACAACGGATCTGATTTTCTCATCACTTTAGCTCTATGGAGATAAAAACGCAGTTGTCTATGCACATCCAATTGGTGTAATCTGTATTCAGCCTTGTTGGAATGATTGGGGAAAAAGACAGGAAGTTCAATGGATTGATTCAAATTGTGGTCTGAACAAACTTTATGTAGAAAAGAAGGGTTGGTTCTCAGAGAAACTCTGTCTTTGTTTAAAACTAGGTATGGAGGGTAAAGTGCATTAAGTTCTGAAACAAGTCAGGCAGAAGTAATAGCAACTAAGAAAAGAGTATTCCAAGAGAGAAATTTCAAGGAAAATGATGCTGCTGGTTCAAAGAGTGGCAGTATCAAGGAGGCCAGAAGATCCCAAGGTGGAAGGGGCTCTTTGACTGGGGGTATAAAAAGAGATGTACCTCTCATGACTTACAGAGCTTGTGAGACATTATGCTGGAGTTAGAAACTCAGACATGAAAATTTGAAATGGCAGCTAGTTGTACTCTGATGGAAGCAGCTGCTGCACCAAAATGAAACAGTTCTGCTAAGAAATCCAAAATCTCGTGTACAGGAGCTGTAAAAGGATCTAAATTCCTGGATTCTGCCAAGTAAGAGAATCTTTTCCATTTGATAGCATACACTTTCCTTGTATTTGTCTTATGGGAGGAAAAGTACAGTTGTGTACCTACCATAAATGTACATGCTCGAGTGTATTCGCTGTTGCAGTCATTACACTTGGGTTATCCTGCTAGCAGGCTACCCGCAGTCGGCCTGAATTACAAAGTCCTGGTCCAGCGTCGGTTGCTGTCACCTCTTCCCTAACGTCAGTGCACCAGGCGTATACAAGATGCAGCCGATGCCATTTTCTTCAGTTTTTCTTGCCCCAGATGTCAGGTGCCCCCAAGAAGGTAGGCGATACATATTGCTAATAAAAACATATAGTAAAATAAAACCAATAACTTCATCTACAAGCAAATACACCACATAGGTTGTATAGGATAGAGAAGTATAGATAAGTCCCAGCAAAGAAAGGGGGATGGAGGGTGGGTAACCTGGACTGCAACAGTGAATACACTCGAGCATCTACATTTATGGTAGGTACACAACTGTACTATGTTCATCATGTTTCACTGTTGCAGTCGTTACACTTGGGTTGAATCCCAAAGCTGAGGTAGGGCAGCTGGGTCTAAATAGGATTAGGAGTGGCTATGAGGCCCTGCAGAACTGCAGTGGCAAAGCCTGCTATAGATTTAGAATAAAGAGGTAAGTGATAGTGCTTGGTGAAGGTGTGTACTGAACTCCAAGTTGCAGCCTCCAAAATTTCCTTGGTTGGTACTCCTCTGAGAAAGGCTGCTGAAGTGGCTGCTGCCCTGGTAGAATGTGGCCTAATATTCTTAGGCACTGACTGGCCATGCTGTGCATAGCAGAAACGAATACAGTGTCCTATCCATTTTGGAATAGTCTGCTTTGAGATGGCCTTTCCTTGTGATCCTGCAGCATATGTTACAAACAGTTGCTCAGTTTTTCTGAAAGCTTTTGTTTTGTCCAAGTAGAAGTGTAGCTGCCTGTGTATGTCCAAAGAGTGCAGAAGTCTCTCCCCTTTATTCTGGGGATTTGGATAAAATGTTGGCAAATGAATGATTTGGTTAAGAGCCACACTCGATACTACCTTTGGCATAAATGTTGGGTTTGTCCTTAGAGAAACCCTGTCCAGATGAAAAATGATAAAAGGTTCCACTGCCATTAATGCCTGCAACTCTGAGACTCTTCTTGCTGAAGTTATTGCTAGGAGCAGAGCAGTTTTCCATAACAATTTTATAACAGCTGTATTGGCTGGCTCAAAAGGAGGCAGTGTGAGCTTTTCCAAAACAAAGTTGAGGTCCCATGTAGGTATCGGTGCTCTCCTTGGGGGTCTTATGTTTTTTGCCCCTCTGAGGTACTGTCTTAGCAGTGGATGAGAGAAAATAGGAGGTTCCGTATTGTAATGAGCTGAAATGGCAGAGGCATGGATCTTAATTGATGAGAAGGATAGGCCTTTGCCCAGCATCTCAGTTAAGTATTGTAAAATCTGAGGAATATTTGGAACAAGTGGGTCAAGTCCTTGTGCCTGGTTCCAAGCACAGAATCTCTTCTATTTTTCTGCAAAAGATTTCCTGGTGCTGGGCCTCCTGGCTTCCAAAATGACATCCATAACAGCTTTAGAGAGAGGTGTGTTCTGAGTGGCTATATTATTTGCCATGCAGTCAGATTTATGGTTCTGAGATGGCTGTGCAGGATCCGATTGTTATGAGTCAGAAGATGAGGAATTTAAGGTAAAGTCCAGGCTGGGCCTTGAGACAAGCTCTTTAGGACTGGGTACCACTGCTGGCGTGGCCAGTCTGGGGCAATCAGAATCACTTTTGGCTTCTCTTGTCTGAATTTTAGGAGTACCTTGGGAAGGAGAGGCAGTGGTGGAAAGGCATAAACTGTTAGGGTTTTCCAGCTGAATGATACAGCATCCACTTTCCATGCTTGTGATTGATAAGTCCTTGTGCAGAATCTCTGTAGTTGGCAGTTGAGGGGAGGCAAAACAATCTGTCTGGGCATCCCCATTTCCTTGTTATCGTGCTTAAGACTAGTGGATCTAGTTTCCACTCGTGAGGGTCCATGAGGTTTCTGCTTAGTCTGCCAGAGTATTTTTCTTTCCTGGCAGAAATTGTGCCTGCAGATGTACTTGATAGGTCAGTGCTGTGTTCCACAAAGTCATGGCTTGCCTGCAGAGGGGGTAGGAATGTGTGCCCCCTTGCTTGTTTATGTACCACATAACTGTGGTATTGTCCATCTTTAGTAATAGCTGTCCTGGATGTAGTAGATCCTTGAAGGCTGTCAGGGCATTCTGTACAGCTAACATCTCTTTTTGATTGATATGAAGATGCATCTGGTCCGCGGGCCACGTGACTTGAATACATTTTCCTGCCATGTGTGCCCCCCAGGCATAATCCGATGCATCTGTTAGTGTCTGTCTGGCTGTGGGTAAAGTGAAAGGCTGTCCCTTGTTGTGGTGACAGGCCAATGCCCACCATAGAAACTCCTGTTGCAGGCAGGGAATAAAAGTTATGATTGTTTCCAGGCTGTGGCAATGTTGAATCCAAACACTTTTTAGATACCATCGAAGCTTCCTCATATGCAGTCTTGCATATGGAATTAGTAGGATGCAGGATGCCATGACGCCCAAAGCCTGCAGAATTTTTCTTGCAGGTAGCTGGGTCTTTGTTGCCATCATTTGAAAGTAACGAGTCAGTTGCCTTTGCTTGTCTGGCGTGAGATAAGCCATCTGGGCAGTTGTATTTAAGCCTGCACCCAGGAATATTATGTCTTGAGAGGGCACTAGTTTTGATTTATTTTTGTTTACTGTGTACCCTAGGCAAATTAGTAATCTTTTTACAAACACCAGATGCTTTAGTAGAATGTCCTTGCTCTCTGCTTGAATAAGGCAGTCGTCCAAGTAGGGATATATTTGAATTCCTTTTTGTCTGCAAAATGCAATTACTGGTGCCAGGCATTTTGTGAAGACCCTGGACGCAGTAGATAAGCCAAAGGGCAGTGCAGAGAACTGATAATGCACTGAGCCAGCTATGAATCTGAGGTATCTTCTGCAAGACTGTCTGATTGGGACATGCAGGTATGCCTCTCTGAGGTCCAAAGTAACTAGCCAAGCCTTCTTGCCCACCATAGGTAGAAGTTGCTGCAGTGTCCACATTTTGAATTTTGGAACATCCAGGAAAGTGTTTAAAATAGACAGGTCCAGTATTGGTCTCCAGGATTTGTCCTTTCTGGGTACCAAGAAAAGTCTTGAGTAAAATGCTTGCCCGTTCTTGTTGTGGTACTTTTTGGATAGCCCTCATGTCCATGAGAGCAGAGATTTGTTTTTATGCCTCTGCCCACTGATTTTGTGGTAGGTCTGGCATACCTTTTGACCTTGGAAGGGTATGAAAGTGGAACCTGTAACCCTGAGAAACAAGTTTCAGTAACCATTTGTCCTGGGTGATCATGTGCCAATTTTGAGAGAAAAGTGCTAGTTTTCCCACTAAGGGTGCTGCCAAAAGGTAAGTTCTTGGCATTTGTAGAGGAAAATCATTGGGACTGTTTCCTATAAGGTTGTGATTTGTCTTCTCCACCTTTGGGGGCTGAAGCACCTCATTGTTTAAGGTCTGTATGAGCCTTGGGGCTGAGATCTGCCTCTTGGGCATCTGTATCTGCCTTTTTGTGGCCTGACACTGGAAAGGACCAATTTTTAGAAGGCCAGTTCCTGTTAGATCTAGGTGGCTGAACCTGTAAGAAATCCTTTACTGTCTGCATTGATTTTGCTTTATCCTCCATTTTCCTTAACACCTCTTCTGCCTTAACACCAAAGTATCATGCTGTAATGGAGCATCCAATAATTTTGCTTTATCACGATCAGGTAAACGCTGTTCTTTTAACCAAGCATGCCTTCGAATGACAGAACCTGTAACTGCGGCTCTGCAAGATGCCTCTAATAAATCAAAACCACATTGCAAAGTATGCTTTCCAACTTGTTCAGCTGCATGCAATAAATCCTGCATTTCCTTGTTCTCAGGACATTCAGAGCTTGTAAGCATTTTCTGTTTTAGCAAAGACATTAGGTATTGTTGATATTTAAGCATATGAAACTGGCAGTTTAAAGCCCTTACAGCTCAAGTAGCAGAGGTGTAAACTTTTTTCCCCCATCTGTCCAGTGCTCTACAATCCCTATCAGAGGGAACAGGGTTTTTTTGCAGTGGAAGCCTTGACCCCTTTGGGATCCTGAGAAATAGTTTCTGGATCAGCAGCAGGGTTTTTATTAAACAATTTATGAGAATCTGGAACCCTGTAGTACCTATCTGGCTCAACTGGTGCAGGGGGTAAAGAATCAGGAGTCAAACTGGATTCAGAAAAAACATCAACAATATTTAGTACAGGAGGGATAGCAAGGGGTCTGTGCTAAGGAAATAAAAGAAAGTCTCTGAGCCTTTTCTTGGATTCTGAATAATCCTGGCACTCCCAATGGAAATGTTCCCTCATGGTGTGCAGGGTTTCCCCAAAAGAGTAGTCCTCAGGAGGAGAGGCTGAAGGGATAGATTCTTCAGCGTCAGAGTCCTCATAGGGAGGAAGAGAATATCCCTGTTCTGAAGAGGAATCAGAAGAAATAGAGACCTGATCAGAGGAGTCATAGTCAGTGTCTTGCCTAGGCCTTTTATCAGGAGGGGGATGGGAGCCCCTGATCAAAGTAATTAGGTCCTCGGCCATTTTGAGCATCTGTTTCTTTGGCATGGATGACTGTCCAGGAGAATGCTGTACTTGTTTCTTTGTCTTTAAAGGTGTTTTAGAGTTTGCCTTGGCTGCTGAAGAGGCCTTGATAGTAAGCTGTGTAGGTCTGAAAACACCCTCAGAAGCAGATGCCTGCTCAGCAGCTCCGGACCCATATGAGGGAATTGTTTCCATAGGCCCAATACTTTGAGTTTCCAGAGGCCTAGCTGTCTCCACGTGGGAGTCGGAGGTGGCCTGTGGCTCTGAGGTAGCGGGTGTCAGGGGCTGCGAAAGCACCTCACTGAAAACCGGCGACTGGCCTAGAAGAGGCTTCGTTGTCAGTTTTGGACCTCGGATGCCTGCCTTTTTCTTTGTCCTTGCGCTTTTTATGGACTCCGGTCGTCAGTTGTTCCGACGGCATTATATAGTTAAACCTTCGGCCAAAGTAATGAAAAGCAAAATCGAACCGACGCTTAATAGTGCGTTGGTTGAATCTAGCACAAAACCGACAACTAGCAACGTCGTGGTCAGGGCCTAGGCAAGGAATACAGTAAGAATGAAAATCCTTATGAGGTATTTGCTTCCCACAAGAAATACAATTGTTAACTTTTACTGACATCGGACCGGAGCAAGAAAAAGTTTCCCCAACGGGGTACTTAGCTTTATTGAAGACTTTGGATCTGAAATTCAAATTCGAAAATCTCAGGAGTCGGCTGACCGGCACTTGCGAACTGCTTTTGCTTCGGGCACCACGCGGCAAGAAAGACTGGAGAAAATGGCGTCTGCTGCATCTTATATACCCCTGGCGCACTGACGTCAGGGAATAGGCGACAGCAACCGACGCCGGACCAGGACTTTGGAATTCAGGCCAACTGTGGGTAGCCTGCCAGCAGGATAACCCAAGTGTAATGACTGTAACAGTGAAACATGACGAACATTACGAATATCACACACTGCTGGGGATATATTGGGGAGTCTGGCTAGAACTGGAAGTGGAGTAACCAAGCTGTAAGCTTGAGAGACTTGGAGGGATTGTCTGCTATTACGTTGGCTGTCCCAGGGATATGCATTGCTGTCAGAAAACATTGGGAAGAAATCGCCCATTGCCACAGTCCAACAGCCTCTCGACACAAGGGGTAAGAACTGTTTGATGTACCAAACCACTGACATACTGTCCATCTGCATTGCAATAGCCCCGGCAGGGAGAGTGTCTTGAAGAGCTTGCAACACTAGGAGCGCCGCTCTCATCTCCAGGACCTTGATGTGCAAGTGGTACTCGGAAGGTTACCAAGTGCCTTGGACCGTCTTCCCTAGATAATGCCCCACCCTATCAGGGAAGCATCCATGGTCACTGTGGCAACCCGATGGGGTTCCATGAAAGGTCTGTCCTGAGTGACTACTGGGGAGACCATCCACCAGGAAAGGTGTCTTTTGCAAGATTCCGTAATTAGCATCATGTGAGACATGGGTAATTCCTGGAAGGACCATTGTGTAAAAAGAAGCCACTGAAAGATTCTCATGTGAAAGGAGGCTAAGGGAACTAGAAGAATGGCTGCTGCCATGGACCCTAGAGCTTGAAGAAAGTACAGTTTTGTACCTACCATAAATGTAGATGTCCGAGAGGTATGCATCTGCAGTCCTTACAAATGAGTTGTCCTGGCCTCAGGCAGCCCTTCGGTTGGCCGGATTCCAAAGTCTGGGTCTGGCCTCGGCTGATGTCGCACTTCACCCGACGTCATAGCTGCAGTTCAGCGGGTATAAAGGCATCAGCCGACGCCATTTTCCTCAGTGTTTCTTGCCCCAGATGCCAGGTGCCCTCTAGGAAGGCTAAATTTGGATAAATGCAAAAGTTTCCAAACAATAGAGAGCAAATAGAAATAAACATGTATATACATATATACAAATACACCATAATAGATTCACCCAGCTAGCTACAAGATGGGCAAATACCCTAGGAGTACCACAGAGGGGAAGGAGGGTGGGTAATCCTGACTGCAGATGCATACCTCTCGGACATCTACATTTATGGTAGGTACAAAACTGTACTATGTCCTTCAAGGATGCATCTGCAGTCCTTACAAATGGGTAGAATACCATAGCCAAACTGGGGGAGTAGGTAATAATAAGATTATGGTGTAGTTAAGATCCCTTGCAAAACAGCAGTGGCAAAACCTGCTCGGGATCTGGAGTATAAGGGTAGATTATAATGGTTGGCAAATGTATGCACGGAGCTCCAAGTAGCAGCCTCTAAAATGTCTTTGGTAGCCACTCCTCGTAAAAAAGCTGTAGTAGTGGCTGTAGCCCTTGTGGAGTGAGGTCTGATGTTTTCTGGAGTTGTCTTTCCATGGTAAGAGTAACAAAATCTAATGCAATTTCCTATCCACTTTGAGATTGTCTGTTTTGAAATAGCTTTTCCTTCCATTCCTGTTGCATATGCTACCAGTAGCTGGTCAGTTTTTCTATTGCTCTTGGTTCTGTCCAGGTAGTAGCGCAATTGCCTATGTACATCCAAGGTATGTAATAATCTTTTCTCCCCTGTTCTGTGGGTTGGGGAAGAATGTAGGTAGGTGGATAGCTTGGTTTAGAGATACCCTGGAGACCACCTTTGGCATAAAAGTAGGATTAGTTCTCATGGACACTATCTTGATGGAAGATAAGGAAGGGCTGTACTGCCATTAATGCCTGTAATTCAGAAACCCTTCTTGCTGAAGTGATCGCAAGCAGGAAAGCAGTTTTCCATGATAAGTACTGTAATTCTGCTGTTACTGCTGGTTCAAAAGGAGGGAGTGTCAACTTCTCCAGCACAAAGTTCAAGTCCCATGCGGGCAATGGTGGCTTCGTTGGTGGCTTTACATTTTTAATTCCTCTCAAACTGCCTGAGTAGAGGGTGAGAGAAGACTGGAGGGTCCATGTTGTAATTCTGCTGAAATAGCTGATGCATGAATCTTAATGGAAGAATAGGACAGGTCATTGTGGAAAAGTTCTGCCAAGTATTCCAGGATGTTAGCTATGTTTACCAGTGTCACATTTTCTCCTTTTGCTGCACTCCAAGTGAGATATCTTTTCCATTTTGCTGAGTATGTTTTCCTTGTTGAGGGTCTGCGAGCCTCCAAGATAATGTCTTTAACCCTTTGAGATAAATCTGGGTTATTTTGTCTTATGCAATGTTCCAGGCAGCTAGCTGCAGCGTTTTCAAGTTTGGATGCAGGGTTTTGAAGTTGTTCTGTGTTAGTAGTAAGGGAACTAGGGGCAGAGACCATATTTGTTCCCGAGACATACTCCTCAGTAATGGGTACCAATGCTGCCTCGGCCAGTCTGGAGCTATCAGGATGATCCTTGGGCGGTCTTCTTTGATCTTCAAAAGCACCTTGTGCATCAAAGGAAGAGGTGGGAATGCATATGCTGTCAGGTTTTCCCAACTGAAAGATAGGGAGTCCACCTTCCAAGCCAGAGGGTGGTATGTCCTTGTGCAGAATTTTTTCAATTGGTGGTTGTGTGGGGATGCGAATAAGTCTATTTCTGGTAGTCCCCATTTCCTTGTAATGGATATGAAGATGTCTGGATGCAGCATCCATTCGTGGGCATCCATGGTAGTTCTGCTTAGGATGTCTGCTAGTATATTTTCTTTTCCTGGCACAAATATTGCCTGGAGCTGAATGTTGAAGCTCAGGGCCACATTCCAGAGGTCCATTGCCATCCGGCATAGAGGGTATGAATGTGTGCCTGTTTGTTGATGTACCACATAACTGTGGTGTTGTCCGTCCTTATCAGCAATTGACCCTGTTGAAGAAACGGTCTGAATGTCTGAAATGCCAGTTTTACTGCCAGCATCTCCTTTTGATTTATGTGTAGTTTCAGCTGGTCTTGAGTCCATAAGCCTTGTATGCACTTGTCCAGCATGTGTGCCCCCCAACCGAGGTCTGAGGCGTCCGTGGTGATAGTCTGGCTTGGTTGAGGGCTGTGGAAGGGCAGTCCTTTGTTTGATTGACAGGCCTGAGCCCACCATTGGAATTCTTGCTTCAGGCATGGAATTATTGGAATTTGGGTTTCTAGGCTGTGCTTGTGCTGAGACCATAAATTCCTTAGGTACCATTGCAACTTCCACATATGTAGTCTGGCATGTGGAATCAATACTATGCAGGATGCCATGTAACCCAGGGCTTGCAGGACTTTCCTTGCTGTTAGCTGGTTCTGCGTTGTTAATGCCATGAAATAGAGAGGAAGGTGCCTCTGCTATTCTGCTGTGAGGGATGCCATTTGATTTGATGTGTCCAGTTCTGCACCCAAGAAAGTTATCCTCTGGGATGGTATCAGCCTTGACTTTTTTATATTGACTGTGTATCCCAGGGCTTGTAGCAGATGAATGACCTTTTTCAAATCTTTTGCTAATTTGTTTTTGTTGTCCGCTTGTAACAGGCAGTCGTCCAGGTAAGGGTAAATTTGAATTCCCTGAAGCCTGCAATGAGCGATTACTGATGCCAGGCATTTCGTGAATACTCTGGGCAGTAGATAAGCCAAAGGGCAATGCTGAGAATTGATAATGCTCTGATCCTGCAAGAAATCTGAGGTATCTTCTGCAATTTGGTCGTATGGGGACGTGCAGGTATGCCTCCTTGAGATCTAGAGTTACCAGCCAAGACTCCTTGCCCAGCATGGGAAGAAGCTGCTGTAGGGTCAGCATTTTGAATTTTGGAACAATGAGATATGTGTTCAGAGCGGACAGGTCTAGAATAGGTCTCCATTGGTTTTCTTTTCTTGGCACCAGGAAAAGACTGGAGTAAAATCCTTGCCCTTGTTCCATAGACGGTACCTTTTCTATAGTTCTCATCCTTATTAAGTTGTCTATTTGTTCTAGAGCTTTTGTCTTTTGATTTGGAGGTAGGTTTGGCATTCCTCTCTTCCTTGGTAGAGTATGGAAGTGAAACCTGTAACCTTTGTCTATTGTCTGTAAAATCCATTTGTCTCCTGTGATGTAATGCCAGTTTACTGAAAATAAGGCTAGCTTTCTGCCTAAGGGTGCATCTAGTTGTTCCCTGGTAGGCGGTCTCAGAGCCAAGTCACTGTGATTGTCCTGTGGAAGTGGTAGTGGCTGGATCTGTGGCAGTACCAGCTGGTTGTTAGGCTGCCACTGACGTCCCCTGTAGGCACCTCTGGATTGACCCCTGCCTCTTGGGCGCCTATTCCTGCCTCTCTGTGCTCTGGTGTCTGGAAAGGACCAATTCTTGGAAGGCCAGTTCCTACTAAACCTTGGAGGCTGGACCTGTAAGAAATCCTTGACCGTCTGGACAGATTTTGCTTTCTCTTCCACCTTCTTCAGCACCTGCTGTGCAGGTGAGCCAAACAAATTATGCTTATCCATGGGAGCATCTAGGAGCTTTGATTTTACATGGTCTGGTAAGGACTGCTCTTTTAACCATGCATGCCTTCTGATCACTGTACCAGTCATAGCTGATCTAAAGGAAGCCTCCAGTGCATCATAGCCGCATTTTAAGGAATGATTACTGACCTGCTGAATGTTATGTACCATTTCCTGAAGAAAATTTTTGTCTAATGGTTCAGGAGAGGACAGTTTTTTAGTTAAGTGGTCTAACATAAATTCCTGATACTGAATCATGTGGAATTGACAGTTTAAGGCCCTAGCCGAAAGAGTAGCAGAAGTATAAACTTTTTTACCCCATCTCTCTAAGGCCCTAGATTCCCTTTCAAAGGGGAGGGGGTTTTTGGCAGAGGTAGCTGCTACAGCCTTGGGTCCCTGTGAAATAGTTTCAGGATCTGCAAAAGGGGCCTTATACAAATGATAATGTGTGTCCGGAACCCTGTAGTACCTGTCGGGCTTAGCAGGGGCCGGAGGGAGTGAATCAGGGGCAGAACAAGCATCATTAAATGCATCATCTACAACAGTAAGTACTGGGGGAATGGCTAAAGGCCTATGCTGTGGCAAATGCAAAAAGGTCCTAAGCCTTTTCCTAGAGTCTGAAAAATCCTGGCCCTGCCATTGAAATTGTTCCCTCATAGCATGCAAGGTTTCCCCAAAAGAAAATTCCTCAGGCGGAGAGGCAGAAGGAATGGAGTCTTCTGCATCAGAGTCCTCATAAGGAGAATAAGGGCCTTCTGGAGGGTTTGAATTTTCTGAATCATCAGAAGAATAATCTGAAGAAACTGGCTCAGGGGGCTCTGCTCTAGGCCTCTTCTCTGGAGGGTGAGGTTGGGATCCCCTGATCAAAGAAATGAGATCCTCTGCAAGACTAAGCATTTGAGTACTAGAGCTAGGCCTGTGAGAGGGGGTCTTAGTAGGCACAGTCTTGGTTGATTTTGCTGCTTTAGCCCTGGCAAAAGCCTTAATCGACATGGATGCAGGGGGCCTAGCAGCTCCACGTGCAGGAGTGGATATATCTAAAGGGATAGTATCAGATAATTCCTGTGAACCTGAAAAAGCAGGCGGGATTTCAGTAGCAGATTCAGCCATGCTGGATGAGGCCTCGGTGGGAGGCAAGCTTTCGGCCGAAGGAAGAACCGAGGGCTCGGTTTCAGCCGAAACCGAGACTCGCGGCTGACTTAACCGCGGTTTCAGCTGAAACCGCGGACCGCGAGTGTCGGTCCTTTTCCTTGCGCTTTTTAGCTAATTGTGAAGTCAGAGTTTCCGACGGCATGTTGTAAGCAAAAGCGGAGCCGAAAAACTCCTCAGCAAATTCCGACCGACGTCTAAGTGTCCGTCGGTTGAAAGAAGCACAGGCTAGACAGGCTGCTACGTCGTGGTCTGGGCCTAAACAAGGTAGGCAGTAAGAGTGGAAATCTTTATGAGGTATTTGTTTCCCACAAGTTAAACAGTTATTCACTTTTTCTGACATCGGCTGAGGCAAGAAAGAGTCCCAAAACGGGGTAATTAGCTTTTTAGAAGTCTTCGGTAGTAGCAATCTCTGGTTCTGACCGACCGGCACTTGCGAACAGCTTCTGCTTCGGGCGCCACGCGGCAAGAAAGACGGAGGAAAATGGCGTCGGCTGATGCCTTTATACCCGCTGAACTGCAGCTATGACGTCGGGTGAAGTGCGACATCAGCCGAGGCCAGACCCAGACTTTGGAATCCGGCCGACCGAAGGGCTGCCTGAGGCCAGGACAACCCATTTGTAAGGACTGCAGATGCATCCTTGAAGGACATCATATTTTACTTGAATTCTTTTGCTCTTCAGGAGAAGTGACACCTGTTTTCGAATAATGGAAACTCTTTCCTGAGGCAATTTTACAATCATTTTTCTTGTGTTTTTAACTCTGCTGCTATGTATGTAACAGATTGACAGGGCAACAAGGGAGATTTTTCGAAGTTTACTGTGATGCCTAGTTGAGCACAGGATCTGATGGTGTAATCTCGTGTCTCTATAAATTGTTGCCTGGTGGTAGCAGTGAGGAGCCAGTCATTCAGATAAGGAAACACCTGGAATCCTAGACGTTTCAGGTGAGCCGTGACTACTACCATGCATTTGGTGAACACCCTGGGGGGGGGCTGTGGTGAAACCAAAGGGCAGAGCTCTGAATTGGTAATGACTGGCCCCTAGCCAGAAGCATAGAAATATCCTGGACTTGTTTGTCCATTTTTATATGATAGTACGCGTCCTGAAGATCTATGGAGCACATCCAATTGTCCTGACCCAGGAAGGGGAGGAATGGACTGCAGTGTTACAATCCGGAACTTTTCTTTTTGTACAGATTTGTTTAACCTGCTGAGATCCGGAATTGGTCTCCAGTCCCCCTGTCTTTTTGGGCACTAAAAAGAATCTTGAGTAAGTTCCGGATCCTACTTGGTCTGCGGGAACTTCCTGAATGGCTTTTTTTTTCTAGCAGTCTTGAAACTTCTGTGACTGCCTGATCCCTTAGACTGGGTGGAACATCTGGGATGGATTTTTTGAAACAAAAGAGGATTGAAGAAAGGGAATCTTGTAACCTCTGGATATAATGGCTAGTACCCATTTCTCTTGTAATATTTTGCCAGGCGATTAGGTACAATGAAAGCCTTCCCCCGACTGCTTCCAGAGTTGAGCAGTCGGACATCCCCTACAGGGATGTTGACAGGGTTTGGAAGAGAACACAACTCTGTCTCCCTGATTTTGCAAACCCCCTCTGACACGTGCATCAGGCAAGGGTCCCTGGGATTTTCGAAACCACATCTTTCCACCCTTTTTATCCTTTGGGTATGGTCTGGTAGGAGTGGAAAAACAGATTCCGACATCAAAGAGCATCTTGCCTTCCTGCTGGCACCTGGTAGCGTGTCTTTCACCTGAGGCCCAAAGAGAGAGGAGCCATCAAAGGGGGTATTGGTGAAGGACGCTCTGAAAGGTAACGCAAACTGACAGAGCCGTAGCTAAGACCGTCTCCCAAGAGCCACTCGTGTACCTGCAGCTCTACTCGCTCCATTGGCTGCATATGAAATAAGCCTCATGGAGGAGTTGACTATTGAATTAAGAGTCGCCAGCAGGGTAGCTGCCTTGGCTGAAGCTCCCTCAGCTGTGGGATCTTGTAGGGTATCTCCAAGCTCTCTGGAGAACCCTCTGAAGCCTAGAAAAATGGGGAAGATAGTTCAGTGACCTAAGGGAGAAAGTCGCTGATGAAAACATCCGGTTCCCATATCCGTCCATCATATGAGAGTCTTTACTCGGTGGATGGACATGAGGAGGTTTCAGCTAACTCTCTTTGTGGCTACTGCTACCACCATGGCATCAACTGGGACACCTTTAGTTAAGAACTGCTCGTCTTGAGGAGCTGCGATTAATTTATTGGGTCTCCTAGGGGCAGGTTCCATGGAATCTGGAGATGACCAAGCCTTTTGAGACTACGGACACGAGTGGATCAAAAGGTGGAGATACCCAGAAGGTGGAAGGTCGGGAACCAAATGCGTCCAGGTATAGAGACTCATCCTCGGAGGGGAGTAGGGAAGTCCAGCTACGTCTCTGCCCGAGAATCTCAAGGATGTCAGAAAAGGAAACCTCTTCAGAGGGGGACCTTGGGGGCCCCTCCGATTCATCCAGGTCTGTATCTGAGGTGACAAACTCAGGGGAGTCTTGGTGCTTCCTCTTGCACTTTTTCATCCGGAAAGCCTGCTCAGAATGCTCTGGGGAAGTTTTGGAAGAAGAGGGTTCACCCAATGGTGTGTCCTGGGGCATAGGTTCCCTATGCTTTGGGGATGGCGGAGGAGCACAGGTTGTCACAGGCAGCGAGGGGGACAGAGCCAATGGAACCGATAGTGGAGCCATCTGTGGGGACAGCACTCTCCGCATGACCTTGAAGGCATCATGATCTCGACACAAGGAGGGCACCAGCTCCGAAGAGAGGAATCCCACTCTGTGCCGAGGGCGACGGCTCCAAGGCCAATGTGGGAGCTGAGCTCAACTGAGCCAAAGCTCCAAGAGGGAAAGCCGGGTTGGACAAAGGTCCGATGCCACTTCCCCCTTCGGAGCTGACGAGAGAGCTTTGGCACACAGATACCTCGATGGGAGGAAGAACCGAGGTAATTGGAGCCAACATCTGAGCCAAAGAGAATGTCATTGGAGCCGAAGGAACCACTATCGGAGCATCCATGGACTCCGGCTCCAAACTAAGCAGAGTCGGAGGAGGAACCAAAATAGAAGCAGATGGAGCCAAAGCCTGTTGAGGCAGGCTTGAAAGCATTTTAGCAAGGGCCTGTGACTTCAGCAACTTACTGACCACTCTCTCCACATCCTGATCCGATAACTGAGGATCAAGAGGAGTGGGAAGATGAGCGATGACTGGACTTGCTTTGAAGTAAGGGTGATTGTGGCACCGAGCGAATTGGCTCCAATAAAGGAGACCTAGTTCGTTTGTGGCTCTGAGATGGCTTCGATGTAACAGTTGGAGCTGATGGAGGGATAGTCTTGTCGGTGCCAGATGGCACCAACACACTTGGTTTGTCAAGCTCACAGGTCGGTTCCGAACATGGAGCCAACGGCTTGACCGGTTTCAAAGATTTCACTGGCTGAAATGCTTTAGCCGGAGAATCCTGTTTTAACAATCCATGGAGGATAAGCTTGTTTTTCCGCTCCTGCAGGATGCTTGGACTAAAGGCATGACAAATAGCACAAGATTCCTGCAGGTGCAGAGCCCCCAAGCAGTAAACACAACTACTGTGCCCATCTGTCAGAGACATCTCCTGACATCATGAGTCACAAAACCTTAAACATTTTACCAAAAAGACAAACAATGGTAAACTTTTAGTTATGTACTTACCATAACTTCGGATGTATGGGATCCATCTCGCCTACATTCATAACTGATGGGTTCGGAGCCGATCCATCGGCTCCGACTCGGCCACTATATACTAGAACGAAGTCTCTAATTGGCTGGGCTACCCCTTATCCCAGAATGCACCACGCCTGCTTCCCCAGATCTTGTTTGTTCGCTTTCATACCTACATCCAGACACAGAGACATACCAGCAACTGTAACAAACTAAAGTCCTTCAAGAGAAATACTCAGTAAGTAGCAACATTCCCTCTAAATCCAATGGGAAGGGGGAAGGAGGGCGGGTATGTATGAATGTGGACGAGATGGATCCCATGCATCCGAAGTTATGGTAAGTACATAACTAAAAGATGTAATGGGATCTTATCTCGCCTACATTCATAACTGATGGGATAGCATCCCTGGCACCTAAATCCCGGGTGGCTCATTGGAAAACACTCCTGAGAACTGTGGAACCAAAGGAAGCTCTACCTCGAGAAGCCACATCTATCTTGTAATGAGAAATGAAGGTGTGCGGGGAAGTCCAGGTAGCGGCCGCACAGATATCTATCGATAATTTGGAGTGGAATGCTACAGAAGTAGCCATTGCCCTGGTAGAATGAGCCCTGACTGGGAAAGGTAGCTCTTTGCCGGACCGTGAATAAATGAAGGAGATGCAATCTTTAATCCATTTGGCTATGGTGGTTTTAGCCACCGGTTGACCCAACCTATTTTCCGCAAAGGACACAAACAGCTGATCTGACTTTCGTGTCTGATTGGTCCTACTTAAAAACGCAGTCGTCTGTGAACACCCAACTGATGGAAAATATATTCTGCGCTATTGGAGAATTTGGGAAAAAACACAGGGAGCTCCAAGGATTGTTGAATGTATAAGGGGGATGCTACCTTGGGCAAGAAAGAGGTATTTAACTTGAGGGACACACTGTCTTTGTGAAAGGTCAAATAAGGAGGATTAGAACAGAGAGCCTGAAGCTCTGAAACCTGCTTGGCAGAGGTTATTGCCACCAAAAAGGCGGTTTTCCAAGATAGAAATTTTATACCACAAGTAGCTGCTGGTTCAAAGGGGCAGGCAGTTAAAGAAGCTAGAACCATATTCAGGTCCCAAGGGGGCACAGGATGGGCTATTGGGGGCCGAAGGAGCCACGCTCCTTTAAGGAAAGATTTGCAAAGCCTGTTTGCCATTAAGGAAGGCTCAAAAGAGACATGAAAATTAGAGATAGCCGCCAGTTGGACTTTAATTGTGGAAACTGAAGAGCCCAAATGAAACAAAGAAGCCAGGAATTCTAAAACCTGAGGTACTGGGGCGTGGGGATCTATACCTCGTTGCTGGGCCCAAAGAGCAAACCTCTTCCATTTGCTGGAATACAGTTTAATAGTGGAAGGTTTGTGAGAAGAGGACAAAATGTGGATGATGTCTGAAGAAAGAGAGTTATCTCTGACTAAGGTTGGAAGTGGAGTAACCAAGCGGCCAACCTCAAGGACCTGAGGGATGGGTGAGACTGTCCCAACTGATGAGTTAACAGGTCAGGCACCAGGTCCAGAAACCATGGGCCTTCCACCGCATACCTCAGAAGGAAGGGGAACCAAACCTGATGAGGCCAGTGTGGAGCGATCAAAATCATGTCGCTTCCTAGATAAATCGCCTTCTGTATCACCTTCGGGAGAAGGGGAACCGGAGGGAAGGCATAAAGTAGACCGGGGGGCCAACCGTGAGCTAGGGCGTCCCTGGGAATCTGCCCCTGAGAGGGAGTCAGAGTGAAGAACTCCCTGCATTTCGCATTGTGAGGGCTGGCGAACAAGTCGCAACAAGGGAGGCCCCACTTGGCGAAGATGTTTGCAGCCACTCTGTCGCTGAGGAACCACTCGTGGGGCAACAGGAAAGTCCTGCTCAGCCTGTCTGCAATCACATTGGATTTCCCCGGAATGTGCGTTGCCACTAGGAAACACTGGGTAGCAATCGCCCAATGCCACACTCTCATGGCCTCTCGGCAAAGAGGGTAGGACCTGGTTCCGCCTTGCTTGTTTATGTACCAGACTACTGGCATGTTGTCGGATAGAATCGCTATAGTACCCCGGGGAAGAGCATGATGAAGTGCTTGCAACGCCAGTAGCACCGCTCTCATTTCCAGGATATTGATATGTAAGTGCGTTTCGTGAACCTGCCACGTGCCTTGGACAGACCTGTCCAGATAATGACCCCCCCCACCCTATCTGGAAGGCGTTCGTGGTCACCGTGGCGACGGGAGGCTGAAGAACAAAGGGTCGCCCCTGGTCCAGGTTGGACTGAAGCAGCCACCAACGTAGGTCCCGACGGCAAATTTCCGTAATTTGGACCAGATGGTGCAAGGGGAGTTCCTGAAAGGACCATTGAACCGACAGTAGCCATTGCAGCACCCGCATGGGCAGCCTGGCTAAGGGGACTAGAAGAATAGTTGAGGCCATCGTGCCCAATAACTGCAAAATCAGTCTGGCCTGAACTCGTGATCTGGGTAACAAGGTTTGGACCTGAGACTGCAGGACCTGAATCCTTTCTACCGGCAAGAATGCCCGCATTCTTCTTGTGTCTAACTCTGCGCCTATAAAGGTAATACGCTGAGACGGCTGCAGCACAGATTTTCCCCAAATGAACGTGATTCCTAGTGAATGACCCAAACTGACTGTGGTCATAAGCGCCCGAACTAATAGATGCTTGGAGGTGGCAGTAAGGAGCCAGTCGTCTAGATAGGGAAACACTTGGAATCCTAGACTTCTCAAGTGAGCTGTCACTACTGCCAGACACTTGGTGAACACCCTGGGGGCTGTGGTGAGACCAAGGGCAGTGCTCGGAACTAGAAATGACCGGCTCCCAGGCGGAAGCGTAAATGACTCCTGGACTCTTGACTTATCAGAATGTGACAGTAAGCATCCTTGAGATCTAAGGAGCACATCCAGACATCCTTTTCCAATCACGGGAGAATGGACTGAAGGGTGACCATTCGGAATTTGGATTTTTTTACAAAGCGATTCAATGATCTGAGGTCCAAAATGGGCCTTAAGTCCCCCTGTCTTTTTTGGCACCAAAAATAGTCTTGAGTAAGTCCCTGATCCGATCTGGTCGGCGGGGACAGGCTGGATGACTCCTTTTCTTAGCAGCTTTGAAACCTCGACCGCTGCTTGATCCCGCTGACTGGGTGGCACATCCGGGATTTTCCTGATAGAAAGAGGGGGGTTCTTGATGAAAGGGATGAGATAGCCTCCGGTTATGGTCCGGAGCACCCACTGATCCTTGGTGACAGATTCCCAAGCCTGCGGGTGTTCCGCAAATCGACCCCCCGACTGGCTCCGGAGATGCGCAGTTGGGCCATGTCTCAGGGACGGTGAGCGTAGGATGGACCACGAAAGGAATCGCGGTCTCCAGAGTTACGGGGGCCTCTGCTGCCCCTGGGGCAGCGTCTTCCTGAATCCCCCCCCCTGCCTCTAGAGGGGGGAATCACTCATTCGGTGGAGTAGGGAAAGACCTTTGAGATTTCCTGAACCACATTTTCCCTCCTCTCTGGGCCTTGGGGTAAGGTCTAGAGGGAGCGGAAAAACGGGCCCCCATGGCAGTCAAGGTCTTGCCCTCCTGCTCGCACAGAGTCAGTGTGTCCTTCACCTTGGGTCCAAACAGGGAGGACCCATCAAAGGGGGCGGTGAAGGAAGACTTAAAGGCCTCTGCAAAGGGACACAAGCGTAACCAGGCGTGTCTTCTAAGAGCCACGCCTGTTCCCGCTGCTCTACTCGCCCCTTCGGCCGCATATGATATGAGCCTCATGGACGAGTTGACTATCGAAGATAGGGTAGTCATCTGGGCGCCAACAGTTTGGGCTAACGCCTCAGGAAGATTACCCGTAAGAGACTCACCTAACTCTTTGAGGAGGTCCCTTTGGAGCCTGGTAAAATGACAAAGATAATTCAGCGAACGCAGGGTAAAGGCCGCTGAAGAAAGGGTACGCTTCCCGTACCTATCCATGCTCCTGGAATCCTTATTAGGAGGGTGAATAGACGTTGAAACCTCTGCCACGTCCTGCTGATTGGCAGATGCCACCACCATCGCATCTACTGCAACTCCTTTAGTCAAAAATTCCTTTTGAGGAGGGGCTGAGAGGAATTTGTTAGGCCTGGCGGGCACCAGTTCCACAGTGTCAGGGTGTTCCCACACCCTTCGAGAAACTAAATCTAGTAATTCATCGAAGGGTGGAGACACCCAGGAGGCGGAGGGCTGGGCCCCAAAAGCCTTGAGGAAGACTGACTCCTCTGAAGGGGTTTTGGACTGCCAATCGCCTCTCTGTCTCAGGATCTCGAGGATATCTGAGAATGAGATGTCATCCGAGGATGATTTTGGGGACCCCTCCGCATCATCGAGGTCAGTATCTGATGTGATAGACTCATCCTGGGAGTCAATGTGCTTCCTCTTGCACAATTTTTTTCTTGGAGGTTCATCTGAAGCTGATTCAGAAAGGACTTCCCGGGAGAAGGGAACCCCCCAAGGGGGTATCCTCAGGCCCTGGGGCCCCACTGTCATGGGAATGAAGCACATCAGAAGCACCAGTTCCCAAGTCTAGGGACGGTGAGGTAGAGACTTGCTGAGCCGGCAAGGACATGGCCAGCGCACTCCTCATGGCCTCAAAAGCAGGACCTCCAGACTCTACGGAGGACACCGGCTGAGAGACCACGACGGTACCGGGAATCCCTGCGGCCGATGCTCCGAGGGGAAGACTAGGCACCGAAGCTACCAGTTCCAAAGTGTTCCCTTCGGCCCCGACCGAGGAAGTCCCGGTACCGAACCCTGACGCCGAGGACATGGTAGGAATGATGGTTGGAACAGAGAAGCTCCGAGGGAGTCTCGGTTCTGACTGGACAACTCTGCTCCGCTCTACCATCACCGACTCCAACGGCTCCGAGGAGATTGGAGGAGGAATCGGATGCATCAAAGTGGGGACTGGCTCCGGAGCAGAGTGGGCTGGAGCCGAGACCATTTTTGCAAAAACCGGGGACTGGAAAAGCCTCTGGATAACTCTGTCCAAATCTGAGTCTGACAACCTGGAGGATTTAGAGGAAATAGATGGGGGCCGAGACGACTTCTCTCTTGGCTCCGATAGACCAGGGGACCGGCTCCAAAACGGCTCCAACACCATCGGCACCGGATCCGGAACCGTATGAATAAGCATCGGCGCCGAAGGGGACTTTGGTGCCGGGGGGGGGGGGGTCTAAGCTGCACACCTACAACGGCTCCGAGACCAAAGGAGCCGAAGCAGATGATTCGCCTCTCAATCCCCCAACCTGCGGTACCGACACCAATGGAGCCGAGGAAAGAGGTATCGAGGCAGACCCTTCCACCCGAGGCTCCGAAGCCATTGGAGCCGAGGAAGAAGAGGTCGACCTATGCTTCTTGGAAGTCTGTTCCGACGGACTGGTCGGAGCCGACGACCTTTTCTTTTTAGAAGCTGGAGAGGAAGGAGAAGCCAAAGCTTCCTCAAAGGAGGGCTTAATAAGGCCCTTAAGGATCAATTTATTTTTTTGTTCTTGAAGGACCCTAGAGGAAAAAGCATGACAAACACTACATGTTTCCTGCAAATGTTTCGGTCCTAAACAATATACACAAACAGCATGGCTATCAGTAAGAGACATTTTGTAGTTGCACTTGGTGCACTTTTTAAAACCAGACTTCTGCTCTTTCGACATCCTATAACACAACTATTTCTCACAACGAAAAGCAAACCTTAAAGTAGGGCACGAGCCCTTTGACTCAAAAAACGGGACTGGCCCGAGATACAGAACACAAAACGGGCAGAAGCCCTCGAACTTAAACGGGCTTAGCCCGATAAATCAGGACGTACAGAGAGACAAAAATCAACACAAATAAGGGCAAGGGCCCTCTAACTTAAACGGGCCTTGCCCAGTATGTAGAAAAAAATACCAATCACACCAAAACAGGTTACACACACACGTAAAGCTGTTAAAACAGCTGTTTGTTAAATTAGTGAAGAAAACCCTAGGTCAAAAGACCAAAAAGTAATGAAAAAAAACCACTTGGCTCCAGCCAAGTCGAGACCACGTCCAGCTTGAAAAGCAGCAAACGAGATCAGGGGAAGCAGGCGTAGTGCATTCTGGGATAAGGGGTAGCCCAGCCAATTAGAGACTTTGTTCTAGTATATAGTGGCAGAGTCGGAGCCGATGGATCGGCTCCGAACCCATCAGTTATGAATGTAGGCGAGATAGGATCCCATTACATCTAAAAATTAAGACCTTAAAGGACAGCCTCTAACATAAATGGCTGTCCTTAAAGGGGGGGGGAGACTCTCTAAGTTAAATGAGTTTAGGGAATAACAGAAGGCCTAGCAACTAAGGGGCGATGGCCAACACAGCACAAAAAAACACCACAAGGACGAGATAAGGGGTTTACAATAAAAGAAACTTACTAACTACTACAAGAGAGAGAATATATATCAAATTTTAAGCACAACATTTGAGTTTAATGGAGAAAAAAATTACACTAAGCCTGAGCCAGTACAGATCGCAACCTCGCAGCTGAAGTGGCAAATGAGATCTGGGTAGCTGACGCTGGGCATTCTGGGATAAGGGGTAGCCTCGAGCCAGTTAAGAGCTCTAAAGCTATAGTAAGTGGCTGAATCGGAGTTGAGGATCAGCTCTGAACCCATCCAGCAAGAATGAAGGCGAGATTGGACAACTTAACATCCTAAGTTAATGACTCTCAACATATGGATGAAGACAATGCACAGATAAGCAAGTCATCTAAATAATGAAGCATGTGAATACCATTCAGTCTGCAATAAGCTATGAGTGGAGCTAGGCATTTGTGAATACTCTTGGAGAAATAGATCAACCAAAATTTTATTGATTTCACATTTGTTTACTGGGAAGGTCTGTCTTGGCCAAGGACCCATTTTCAGTGGAGACATGGGGAGAAAAGGTCCAAAAAGAAATATACAAATAACCATATATAACAGCAATATAACCATATTTAAAACAGTAACATTCCAAGTAACTACACAGTATTTTACCATAGGCAGAAAAAAGTTACACCATATAGATTTCTAGCCTATGTAAGACAGTGGCATTACTTAGACCATACAGCAGTAGTAACTTACCTAATACATGCAGTGATTTCACACAGGGAATAAACATATTCCTTGTAGAGTATTACCAAATGTAAGGAGTAAAAAGACCAGTGCTTAGACTCAACAGTGGTAAAGAGCAATATATGTAAAAAGTTTGAAGGGGGAGGCAGGACTTTTGCTGTCAAATTCTGGCTAGTAATTAAAGGGAGGGGACAGAAGGTTAAAAAAGAGAAACAAGATAGTTTGATCTAGTAGACCTATATGGGTGAGACAGTACGTTCAGCCTGGGTTTGTGCAGGAACACATTCAGTTGTTGAGGAGGTGTTCCTTACGTAGATGTTTAAATTTAGTTGCACTGATGCAATTAATTATTGTTTGAGATAATGTATTCCAAAGTTTAAATAAATGGTTAGAGAACAGGGAATCCCCAAAGCCACTGTTAGATTTGGGAACTGTTAGCAGGCCTTTGTTGGTGGATCTTAGTGTTTTAGAGATAGAGTAGGGATTAACAAGATATTTGATTGAGGGACAGCTACATTTGGGTGGCTGAGTATGTAGTGGATGAAGGTTAGTTGGTTAAAGGTCAAAAGATTAAGAATTTCTAGCCACTTTGGATGCTGCAATGTGCTGCAGTGGTGTGATGAAGATTTGAGGAAAATTTTGCTATTTTGTTGTAGCAGGACTCCAACTTATTTAACTATCTGAAGTTTGTAAGTACAGGTGAAGCATAAAAGGAGAGTGGAAAGTAGGTGTGTTCTGGACAAGTCTCATCTGGTGGGGGTCAGTTAGGAAATGTTTGATCTTACTGAGTGAACCAAGTTTGATATGCACCTTTTTGATGGTTATGGCTAAGTATTTGTCAAACCTCAGGTTGTCAATGGTAACTCCTAGGAGCTTAGTATGCTCTATTGATTCTATTATAGTATTATTAAAAGAGATAGAGGGTGCTGAGCAAATAAGGAAGGAATCGTTAGCATACTGAATAATTGTTACATGTTGAGTGGCTGTGGATAATTTGTGAATATGCAGAATAGTAGTGGACCAAGTAATGACCAGTGTGGTATGCCAACAGTTAACAGGGTGATAAGTTCATTATTCCATTTGACTGCTTGTTGGTGGTCTGATAAACAGTTAAGAAACTATAACACATTGGACTTGACAGATTTAGGGGGGCTAGTTCATGGAAAAGTGTCTGGTGGGAAACTGTCAAAAGCTTTTGACATATCCAGAAAGAGGATACATGCTGACCATTGTTTCTGAGCTGGTTAACTGAATTAGTGAAGTTAAGGGCTGTGGTGGTGCAATGTTTATGCCTAAACCCATGTTGGGAAGGGGATTGTAGGTTATCACATTGTAGATATTGCAGTAGTTGTGTATAAACACATTTTTCAAGGATCTTAGCAAAAGGAGGGAAAATAGCTAAGGGCTTATAGTTGCAAAGTTCAGTGGACATCCCACATTTGTGCAGTGGGATTATAGGAGATATTTTCTAAAGTTTTGGTTAAAAAGGGTAGAAACTGGGAAGGAAATGTCTGATGCAATTTTCAGACAGTCACTGAAAAGCTGCTCTGCAGTGAGGGTTGTGAGTTTAAGTTTAGAAATATTTTTTATGGTACTGGTTTGTATAGGCTTAACTGAGAAGAAACTGAGTGAAGCAAAAGTATGAGTAGGTAATGACGGAGGAGTATTAATGTTTTTTATGAGCGATAGGACACAGCTGGTAAAGTAGGAGTTGAACTGTGAAGCAATATTATCAGTGGCATTGGCAGAGGTTGGAAGCAGGGATTGTGGAGAGTCCTGGCTTTAGCAGATAGTTAATGGCTTGCCAGAATTTCTGTGGGTTATTCTGTTTAATTTGCGTAGTAGTGCAGTATACTTTGTCATTTTTTTTTTTTTAGCTAGATTACAGAGCTGTGGATAGTTGTGTAGTGGTCTTTCATTTTGTGTCATGGTAATGATACCAAGGCACTGTTTATAGAGTTTTTTGATTTATTTTGAGAGCCAAGGAGTAGGTTTGGACTTGGTACGAAATTTTCTGACGAAAGCTAGCTGATTTAGAATACTGGTAATGCAAGAACTGATATTGTGACCCAGAAACAGAGAAATGAAAGTTATGTTCTAACCATAACATTGGAGCCATGTTGCCTCATTTTCATCCAGTTCAAAGTTGTTGGAACGGACCTTTTGCACGGTCACTGAAGTGTCTCTGGATCTTTCCCTACCCTTAATTCCCTCTGAACTCCACGCTAACTTGCTCAGATTGTTTACCCCCCCCCCCCACCTATTTGTCTATCTGAACCATCCTAAAGAAGGAAAGTACAGTTGTGTACACTTATCATAAATGTAGATGTTAGAGTGTATTCACTGTTGCAGTCATTACATTTGGGTAATCTGCTGGCAGGTTGCCCTCAATCGGCCTGAATATCAAAGTCTTGGGTCCTGCGTCGGTTGCTGTCTCCTCTTCCATGACGTCAGGGGTATAAAAACATGCAGCCGACACCATTTTCTTCAGTTTTTCTTGCCCCAGATGTCAGGTGCCCCCCCCCCCCCAAATGGGGAGCAAAAAAAAAAAAAAAAATATATATATATATATATATATATATATATTGTAACAACAAACTTTACCTTCATCTAAAAGCAAATACACCACAAAGGCTGTAGAATATAGTGAGGGAAAGAGAAGTTCGAGAAAAAATGGGGATGGCGGGTGGGTAATCGGACTGCAACAGTGAATACACTCGAACATCTACATTTATGGCAAGTGTACACAACTGTACTATGTTTTTCATGTTTCACTGCTGCTGTCATTACATTTGGGTAGAATCCCAAAGAAGAATGGATGGGACGCTGGAACTAAATAGCATTAGGAGCGGCTATAAGGCCCTGCAGAACTGCAGTGGCAAAGCCTGCCCTGGACTTAGAGAAGAGAGGCAAATGATAATGCTTGGTAAATGTATGAACACAGCTCCAAGTAGCAGCTTCCAGAATGTCTTTGGTTGGCACTCCTTTGAGAAAAGCTGCTGAGGTAGATGCAGCCCTGGTGGAATGCGACCCGATTCCCTTGGGCACCAGTTTACCATGATGCAAGTAGCAGAAACAAATGCAGTGGCTTATCCACTTTGAAACAGTCTGCTTTGAAATAGCCTTCCCCTCTGATCTTGCAGCAAATGCCGCCAGTAGCTGCTCAGACTTTCTTAGAGATCTGGTCCTGTTTAAGTAGAATCTTAGCTGTCTGCGTATGTCCAAGGAATGCAGAAGCCGCTCCCCCTTGTTCTGCGGATTTGGGTAAAAAGTTGGCAGGTGAATGGTTTGGTTAAGAGCCACACTGGATACCACCTTAGGCATAAAAGGAGGATTGGTCCTGAGGGACACCCTGTCCAGGTAAAATGTAATAAAAGGCTCCACAGCCATGAGGGCCTGTAGTTCTGAAACCCTTCTTGCTGAAGTAATTGCCAGAAGGAAAGCTGTTTTCCAAGATAAAAACTTTATATCCACAGTAGCTGCTGGTTCAAATGGAGGCAGGGTGAGCTTTTCCAACACAAAATTGAGGTCCCATGCAGGAGTTGATGATCTGGGAGGCCTTAAAATTTTTGGCCCCTCTAAGATACTGTTTTAGCAGAGGATGAGAAAAGATGGGAGGCTCTGTGTTGTAATGAGCCAAGATGGCAGAGGCATGGATTTTTATTGATGAAAAAGATAGGACCTTGTCAAGCATCTCAGTCAAGTATTGTAAAATCTGAGGAATATTTGGCTTTGCTGTGTCCGTTCCTTGTGCTTGGTTCCAAGCACAGAATCTCTTCCATTTATCAGCATAAGATTTTCTAGTACTACGCCTTCTGGCTTCTAAAATGACATCCATCACAGATTTACTGAGAGGTGGTGTTTTAATAATTACATGATCAACCACGTTGCCAGGTTCAGAGTTTAGAGCCGACTGTGCAGAATTTGATTGCTCTGCTGAGACAGTAGATAAGGTATTTGAGGCAAGTACCAAGGAGGGTGTTGAGACATATTCCTTAGAATTGGGTACCAGTGCTAGCGAGGCCAGTCCAGGGCAATTAGGATCATTTTTGGTTTTTCCTGTCTGACCTTTAGTAAGACCTTGGGGAGAAGAGACAGAGGAGGAAAGGCGTAGACTGAAGGATAGGGCATCCACTTTCCATGCTTGTCTGTGATAAGTCCTTGTGCAGAATTTGTCCAGTTGATAATTTTGGGGAGAGGAAAATAGATCTATGTTCAGACTCCCCCATTTCTCTGTTATGCTGAAGATTTGTGGACCCAGTTTCCACTCGTGAGGGTCCATAAGATTTCTGCTTAGGTCATCTGCCAGGGCATTTTGTTTTCCTGGCAGGAACTGAGCTTGAAGATGTACTTGTTAAGTCAAGGCTGTGTCCCACAATGCCATGGCTAGTCTGCAAAGGGGGTAGGAATGTGTACCCCCCTGCTTGTTTATGTACCACATGACCATGGTGTTGTCCGTCTTTATCAGTAGTTGTCCTGGATGAAGTAAGTCCCTGTAGGCTGTCAGGGCATTCTGAACAGCTAACATCTCTTTCTGGTTGATATGCAGATGCATTTGCTTTGGACTCCATATGCCCTGAATGCATCTCACCGCTAGGTGGGCCCCCCAAGCATAGTCTGTGTCTGTAGTTAGGATTTGGGTGGCAGGGGGTACAGTGAAAGGCCATCCCATGTTCTGGTGACATATCTCTGCCCACCAAAGAAACTCCCGTTGTAGGCAGGGAATGAGAGGAATCATTGTTTCCAGACTGTGACAATGTTGACTCAAACTTTCTAGATACCACTGTAGTTTCCTCATATGCAGTCTTGCATATGGAATTAGCAGAATGCAGGATGCCAAAAAACCCAAAGCCTGCAGAATTTGTCTTGCAGATAACTGGGTTTTTGTTGCAATATGTTTGAAGTAGTCAGTTGCCTTTGCTTGTCTGGCGTAAGGTAAGCCATCGGAGCAGTTGTATTCAAGCTTGCACCCAGGAATGTAATCTTTTGAGAGGGTACCAGTTGTGATTTAGTTTCGTTTGTGTTCCCTAGGCATGTTAGAAGCCTTTCTACAAACACCAGATGTTGAAGAATGTCCTTGTTTTCTGCTTGAATGAGACAGTCGTCCAAGTAACGATAGATTTGTATGCTTCTTTGTCGGCAAAATGCAATTACTGGTGCCAGGCACTTTGTAAAGACCCTGGGCGTAATAGATAAGCCAAAGGGCAGTGCAGAGAATTGGTAATGCATAAAACCAGCCTTGAAGCGGAGGTATCTTCTGCACGATTCCCTCCAAGTCTAGAGTCACTAACCAAGCGTTCTTACCCAGCATGGGCAGAAGCTGTTGCAAAGTCAGCATTTTGAATTTTGGGATGTCCAAGAATGTGTTCAGAATCGATAAATCCAGTATTGGGCGCCAGGCATTGTCTTTTCTGGGTACCAGGAACAGTCTTGAATAAAACCCTTGCCCGTTTTCCTGTTCTGGTACTGGGTGAATAGCCCCCATATCCATGAGGGATGTAACTTGTTTGTGCCTCTGCCCATTGATTTTGTGGCAGATCTTGCCAACCGTTTGGAATTGGCAAGGTACGGAAATGAAATCTGTATCCCTGGGATACTATGTTTAATACCCACTTGTCCTGGGTTATTAACTGCCAATTTTGAGCATGAAGTGCTAACTTTCCCCCTAAGGGGGGCTGCCAAAAGATAAGTGCTTGGTGATGGCAAGGGAAGTCATTGAGACTGTTTACTGCAGGGTTGTGCTTTGTTCTCTCCAGATTTGGAGGTAGAGGCACCCCATTGCTTTGACCTGCAAGAACCCTGTGATTGGTATCTAGAGCCTTTTGCCTGGATTTGCCCGATGAAGTTCTGTCAGACACAGGAAAGGACCAATTTTTTGTAGGCCAATGTCTACTGAATCTGGGTGGCTGCACTTGTAAGAAATATTTTACAGTTTGCATAGATTTAGCTTTGTCTTCCATTTTCTTTAAAACCTCTTCTGCCTTATTACCAGAGTATCATGCTGTAAAGGTGCATCCAACAATTTAGCTTTAACATGATCAGGCAGATTTTGCTCCTTGAGCCAGGCATGCCTTCTAATCACAGATCCAGTAACTGCGGCCCTGCAAGAAGCCTCCAAGGAATCAAACCCACATTGCAAAGCACGCTTTCCAACCTGTTCTGCTGCATGCAATAATACCTGTAATTCTTTATCTTCCACACATTCAGAAATCAACATCCTTTTCTGTTTCAATAATCCCATAACATGCTGTTGATATTTAAGCATATGAAACTGGCAGTTTAGGGCCCTAATTGCCAAGGTTGCAGATGCATAAACCTTCTTTCCCTATCCAGCGCCCTGGAATCTCTATCAGAGGGGGTAGGATTCTTGGCTGTAGAGGCCTTTACACCTTTGGGACCCTGTGAGATAGTTTCAGGGTCAGCAGCAGGACTTTTGAATGAAAATTTGTGGGCGTCAGGAACCCTGTAATATCAGTCTGGCTTACTAGGAGCCAGAGGTAGGGGAATCAGGAGCCATGCTTGATTCCGAAAACACATCAACAATGTCTAATACAGGAGGTATGCTGAGGGAGAAGGAAATTCCTAAGCCTCTTTTTTTGATTCCGAGAAATCCTGACTCTACTAATGAAAATGTTCCCTTAAAGTATGCAAAGTTTCTCCAAAAGAATAATCTTCAGGAGGAGATGCACATGGGATGGATTCCTCTACATCTGAATCCTCATAGGGAGGTATAGAAAATTCCTGATCAGAATAGAAATCAGAAGAGATAGAAACCTGATTTGAAGATTAATAATCAGCGTCTTGCCTAGGCCTCTTATCGGGGGGGGAGGGGGGTTGGGAACCCCTGATCAAGATAATTAAGTCTTCAGCCATTTTGATCATCTGTATTTTAGGCATAGGGGCCTGAGCATGTGGCTCATACGTCGGGTTTTTAGCCTTAGAAGTGGCTTTTGTCTTTGTTTTTGAAGCTGGCATCAGTTTTATATAAAAATGTTGAGGCGTGAAAACACCCTCAGAAGCCACTGCCTGCACAGCAGCTCCGGACCCATCCGAGGGAGAGACATCCATGGGTACAATACTCTGAGAATCTCGCGGCATGCCGGACCCTACATGGGTCTCAGTAGAGGCCTGCGACTCAAAAGTAGCGGGTATCAGGGGCTGCAAAAGTGCCTCACTGAGTACCAGCAAACCGGCGACTGGCTTAGGAGAAGCTTCGTCGGTTTTGGACCTAAACGGTCTGTCTCTGTCCTTTTCTTTGCATTTTTTATGAACTCCGGTAGTCGGATTGCCATCCGATGATATTTCAGGGTAATTAAATCTGTTTTCAAAATATTTTGAAGCAAAGATATACTGACGCTTAATATTGCGGTGGTTAAATCTAGCACAAAACTGACAGCAAGGCAAGTTATGATCTGGGCCTAGGCAAGGAATGCAGTATAAATGAAAATCCTTATGAGGTATTTGCTTCCCTCAAGTAATGTAATTATTAACTTTTACTGACATCGGTAAGGAGCAAGAAAAAAAGTTTCCCCAATGGGGTACTTAGCTTTAATTGAAGACTTCTGCTCTGAAACTCGAATGCGAAAATTTCAAAAGTCATCCGACCGGCACTTGAGAACGGCTTCTGCTTTGGGCACCGCGCGGCAAGAAAGACTGAAGAAAATGGCATCGGCTGCATGTTTTACACCCCTAACGAAATGGAAGAGGAGACACCAACTGATGCAGGACTCAAGACTTTGATATTCAGGCCGACTGAGGACAACCTGCCAGCAGATTACCCAAATGTAATGACTGCAACAGTGAAACACGAAGAACATCCCCTAAATTATATAGTCTCAACTGCTGAGGAAAAGTGAATACAGTCTCACGTGATTGTGCATAGCCAGGGAATAAAAGATCTATCATTTCGAAGCCAAAGATGACAATCTGGAAGGCGGCAGGGGGAGGAAGTCTGAACTGGGCAAAAATGAGTCAACATGGATCTAATATTGTATGAACATAACTTTTGTATCCAATGCTGTATATTTTCGGACATTTCAAATACATGAGACAGAATACCAAGCTGTCAATGTAGGTGGTATCAAGGAAGGACATTCCTGAGTATGGTGGAACCAGAGGAGGAATGTGATCTGGATTGTACATCCAGCCGGTAGTGAGAAACAAGTGTGTACCATAGACCAAGTGGCTGCAGCACAAAAGTCATCAATGTATAGTCCTTTATTAAAGACTATTGAAGTAGAAACTGTCCTAAGTTGAATGAGCCTTCCTTTAGTTTTAAAAATGAAATGAACAGTTGATAGTCTATCCTTAAGTATTTTGTTCTGTAAATGTAGAATCTGAGTTGCCTGTGGACAATCTTACATGTGCAACAAGTATTCTCCTTTGGTTGAGTATCTGGGGAAAAAAACTGGCAAGTTTATAGATTGATTTAGGTTTACTTTAGATGCCAACTTACTAATCAAGGACACATTTGTTCTAAGAGAGACTCTATACTTGTGAAAAACTACATACAGATGCTTACATGTTTACTCAGAGATTCGTCCGGCTGATGTCACTGCCACTAAGAAAAGTGTTTTCCAAGAAATTTTAGATCTGCTGTGGTTGCAGGTTCCAGAGGAAACCAAGTTAGAGCCTGTAAAATAATGGTTACATCACATGGAAGGTCTGAGTCTCTAATGGGAGGTCTTAGTGGAAAGGTACCTTTCAAGAAAGCTTTGGAAATTTTCAGCAAAACTATTGCAATGTCCATGTACAACATGAAAATTTGAAATAGCTGCCATCTGCACCCTGATGGTGACAAAAGCTGGAACCCTTAAACAGTTCAGATAAGAATACTAGTATGGCTAGAGCAAGTGTTAAAAAGGATCCAGACCCTTAGAAAAGGCCCAAATAGAGAACCTCTTCAATTTACTGTAGTAAATATTTCTAGCAGACAGTTTGAAAATTAGAAAGAATACTGACTGATGCAGGGGGGAGCCTGGCATCTCTGGCTATGCTCAAAACCTGGAGGAACTGTGTGGTTAATTTCATGGACTTCTTGCTAAAAGGAACCAGTATGGATGGATGAGTCAGTACGTTTGAATAGTGATCCAACATGCTAGGGGGATGTCCTAGTACAGGCCACAGGTAGGGGAACCATGCTTGTCAGTTCCAAAAGGGGGCAATGAGCATCATCCTGGCCTTGCACAGTCTTGCTTTCTGCATGAATTCTCATTAGGGAAAAGGAGAGGAAAGGCATGTAGGAGACCCAGGGGCCAACTGTGGACAACAGTGTATGACTGACCCTGGGGAGGGATCGGGGCAAAATACCTGCTACATTTGTTGTTTAGATAGAAAGCAAAAAGGATGCAGCAAGGTTAGCCCCAGGAAATGAATATCAAGCATGTCACTGTAGGATTCAGGGACCACTCGTGAGACAACAGGACATTTCTGCTCAATCTGCCTGCCAGTACACTGGTCAACCCCAGGATGTGCATTGCTATTAGAAGACTCTGTAAAGACATCTCCCATTGCCAAACTCTTATGGCTTCTCGACAGAGGATAAGAACATACCCCCCCCCCCAGTGATGTACCATACCACCACCAAGTTGTCCGTCTGCATGGAAATCACACCCTTGGGGAGGAGGTCATGGATGTGAAGACTGACCTTTAGTGATGACCATGCACCCTGGGTCATTTCTCCCCTTGAGTGCCCCCCCCCCCACCCACCCAAGAACAGGTTGCAGTTGTGGTTTCTACTGTTATTGGTGAAACTGACTGGAAGAGGTATCCCTCCCTCAGTTACCACTGGGATTGTTATCCACAATCGATGTGCTGACTGCAGACTTGAGTAATTCGGATTTTTTAAATGCAAAGGATGGACTGCAACCATGATTTTGCTAAACTTCAATGCAGTACTAGTGTATTACTTTGCTGGTGGTAATGGCCAATATAGTACTCAAATGGCTGTGAGTCAAAGTGACTGAACTCTGGATTGGGGGAAAACGGATTATCTACAGGTTGGTATCTAAGTGGAATCCTATAAACTCTAAACTCTCGGTTGGAGTCTGGCAACATTTTGGTAGATTCAGTTATTACCAAGTCCAGTAATAACTGAAGCAACTGGCGCATTAGATGCTCAGAAGTGGCAGTTAGAAGCCAGTGGTCAAGGTACAGGAAAACCTGGATGCCCTTCAGATGCAGGTATGCTGGCATCACTGCCATGAACTGGGTGGACACACTTGGTACTGTGGGGAGACAAAGGCAGTACTTTGAACTAGTAGTGACTGGCTTCCAAGCTGGAAGTGGAGAAACCTCCTGGACTGCTTTCCTATCTTGATGGGCTAGCAGGCATTCTGAAGATCTATGGGGCACATCCAATAGTCCTTCCTTAGCAGAGGTAAAAAGGACTGGACTGGGGTCATCAGGAATTTTATTTCACAAATTGGTTTAGGTGACAGAGATCAAAAACGGGACTGAAGTCCCTCATTTTCTTTGGTACTAAAAAGGACCTCGAATAGACTCTGGATTCTAACTAGTCTTCAAGGAACGGTTGATGAGACTTTAGCAGCTTTAAAATTTCTATGATTGCTAAGTGACAGGGTGGAACACTGAGGACTTCCTTCTTTTATGAAGGAGGAAAAAAAAAAAAAAGGAACTGAACAGCCTCTGGAAATTACCTTTATCAAAGGAATGGAAGGGTCAGCATAGAGGAAACCCGGAAGCCAATCATGAACTGTGTCCATGGGGGACTCCACTGCTAGGGGGATAACAGAAAAGTAACTGCTGCATTTGTGGTCGACTGGGGAGGCAAATACATTGCAGCAAGGCTGACACCAACGGTCGAAGCTTTGTCTTACCACTGACGGACTCCGGGATCACTCCTGAGGACTCGAGATGGACATGCAGAGTCTGTCGGCCAACATGGTGGAACTTCCGGGAATGAGAGTTGGAAGAAGGAAGCATCTGGAAGACATTGCCCATGCCCACTCTCATGGCCCCTCTGCACAGAGGATAAGACAGTGCCCCCCCCCCCCTGCTTGTTGATGTACCAGACAACGGCCATGAATTGCTAGTCCCCAGAGTGATGCATTCCTCAAAAGCTTGCAATGTTAGGACTGCTCTCATCTCCAGGACATTTAGGTGCAATTTGGTCTCTGCAGGGGACCATGTGCCTTGAACCATCCTGCCCTGAAAATGCCCCTTCCACCGCACCCAACAGGGAGGTGTCCATGGTCACTGTGGCCTTTATACACACACACACACAATATAAAAAGTGTTCACAACCCTGTTAAAAAAAAGAGACAACAATAAATCATTTCAAAACTTTTCCTACCTTTATTATGACCTATAACCTGTACAACTAGATTGAAAAACAAACCTGTTAGGGGAAAAATATAAAAAAATAAAAAAACTTGCAATAAGCTGGTTGCACAAGTGTGCAGCACATCCTTAAATATTTTGTTGAAGCACCTTTTGATTTAATTACATTCAGTCTTCTTGAGTAGGAGTGTTATCAGCATGGCACATCTTGACTTCACAATATTTGCCCACTCTTCCTTGCAAAAGCGCTCAAAACCTGTCAGATTGCGAGGGCATCTCTTGTGCACAGCCTTCTTCAGGTCACCCCACAGATTTTCTATTGGATTTAGGTCTGGACTCTGACTGGGCTTTTCAAAAACATTAATTTTCTTCTGGTGAAGCCATTCTTTTGGTGATTTGGATGTATGCTTGGGGTCATTGTCATGTTGAAAGGTGAAATTCATCTTCATCTTTCTAGCTGATGCCTGAAGATTTTGGGTCAAAAGTGACTGGTATTTAGAGATGCTCATAATTCCCTTCCCCCTTGACAAAAGCCCCAGTTCCAGCTGAAGAAAAGCAACCCCACTGCCACCACCATGCTTCACCATGGGGATGTTCTTTTGGTGATGTGAAGTGTTGTTTTTGTGCCAAAACGTACCTTTTGGAATTGGAGCCAAAAAGTTCAACCTTGGTCTCATCAGATCATAACACATTTTCCCACATGCTTTTGGGAGACGTGTATTGTTTTGCAAAATTTAGCTGGGCCTGGATGTTTTTCTGTGTAAGAAAGGCTTCCGTCTTGCAACCCTACCCCATAGAGACATAGGGAGAATACAGAAGATTGTTGTCACATGTAGTACATACAGAGTACTTGTCAGAAATTCCTGCAGCTCATTTACTGTTGCAGTAGGTCACTTGGCAGCCTTCGTGACCAGTTTCCGTCTTGTCATCAATTTTGGAGGGACATCCAGTTCTTTGCAACATCACTGTTGTCCCATATTTTCTCCACTTTTTGATGACTGTCTTTACTATGTTCCATGGTATATCCAATGCTGTGGAAATTTTTTTGTACCCTTCCCCTTACTGATATTTTTCGACAATGAGATCCCTTTGATGCTCTCTGCGAACCATGGCTTTTGCTGTAGCAGGCAACTGAGTAAAAGCCAGGAAAACTCTACTTGGGCAGCTGACCTTTACTTGATGTTAATCAGAGTCTCTCTAATTGTTGGCAAGAATGTACCCAAGAAGACAATGTTGTAATTAAATCAAAAGGAGCTTCAACTAAGTATTAGTTTAATGGTGTGGACACTTATGCAACCAGCTTACTGTACATTTTTATTTTTTATATTTTCCCCTAACAAGTTTGTTTTGCAATTGAATAGTACAGGTTTATAGGTCACATTAAAGGTGGGAAAAGTTATGAAATGATATACTGTGGTTTCATTTTTTAATATATATATATGTGTGTGTGTGTGTGTGTGTGTGGAGAAAGAGAAAGATAGATATGCATACACACACAGCACAGTTGTGCAAAATCTTACCATTAACAGTAGAGATCCTTCTCTTCACTGTTGTTGCAGTATTCTTTACTATAGGGATCTCCTGCCTAGGGTAGCCAGACACTCCACCAGTATACCAAAACCTTGTGATCTTGTATGTGCCATACATCACACAGACGCTCCCCACACAGAACCTAAGCCATAAAACTGACGTATGGATGCAGTTGCCTAGAAAGTACAGTTTTGTACCTACCATAAATGTAGATGTCCGATAGGTATGCATCTGCAGTCATCACATATGGGTTGTCCTGCCTCAGGCAGCCCTTCGGTCGGCCGGATTCCAAAGTCTGGGTCCGGCGTCGGCTGATGTCGTTCCTTCCCCGACGTCACAACGCCTGGGGTATAAAAGCGTCAGCAGACGCCATGTTCCTCAGTTTTTCTTGTCCCAGATGCCAGGTGCCCTCTAGGAAGGCTAAATTTGGAGAAATGCAGTAAAAAATCCAAACATTTGCAAAAAAAAAAAAAAAAAAATATATATATGTATAAACAAATACACCATAATAGATCCCCCAGCTAGCTAATAGAGAGGTAATCACCCTAGGAGTACCACAGAGGGGAAGGAGGGAGGGTAAACCTGACTGCAGATGCATACCTATCGGACATCTACATTTATGGTAGGTACAAAACTGTACTATGTCCTTCAAGGATGCATCTGCAGTCATCACATATGGGCAGAATACCATAGCCAATCTGGGGGTGGAGGTACTAGGAAAAGGATGGTGTAGCTAAGATACCCTGCAGGACAGCCGAAGCAAAGCCTGCTCTGGATCTGGAATATAAAGGTAAATTGTAATGCTTGGCAAATGTATGCACGGAGCTCCATGTGGCAGCTTCTAAAATGTCTTTTGTAGCCACCCCTCTTAAGAAGGCTGTGGAGGTGGCTGTGGCTCTCGTAGAATGAGGTCTAATGTTAGCTGGTACAGTCTTTCCATGAAACGAGTAACAAAAGCGGATGCAATTTCCTATTCATTTTGAAACTGTCTGTTTGGAAATTGCTCTTCCTTGAGTACCAGCAGCATATGCTACCAGCAGCTGGTCAGTTTTTCTGAAACCTTTAGTTCCGTCCAAGTAGTAGCGCAACTGTCTGTGAATGTCCAGGGTGTGCAGCAGTTTCTCCCCTTTTTGTGGATTTGGGAAGAAGGTAGGCAAGTGAATAGCTTGATTCAATGAAACCCTGGATACCACCTTTGGCATAAAAGTAGGATTAGTTCTTAATGAAACTCTATCCTGATGGAAAATAATAAAGGGCTGAACTGCCATCAGGGCCTGCAATTCCGAAACTCTTCTTGCTGAGGTTATTGCCAGAAGGAAAGCAGTCTTCCATGAGAGGTACTGTAGATCTGCAGATGCTGCTGGCTCAAATGGAGGCAGTGTTAGTTTTTCCAACATGTAGTTAAGGTCCCAAGCAGGTAGAGGATGTTTCCTAGGAGGTTTGATGTTTTTGATTCCCCTTATAAACTGTCTTAGGAGAGGATGAGAAAAGACAGCAGGATCAGTATTGTACTCTGCTGAAATTGCTGAAGCATGAATCTTAATAGAAGAGTAAGACAGTCCATTATGGAACATTTCTGCCAAATATTTCAGGATATGTGCCATACTCATCTTTGTCGCATCTAGGCCCTTTGTGGTGTTCCAGATGAGAAATCTTTTCCATTTTGCTGAATATGCCTTCCTTGTGGAAGGGCTACGAGCTTCCAGAATAATATTCTTTACTCTCTGGGATAGCTTATCCTGAAGAGGAGTCAAGGTATTCTCCAGGCTGTTAGTTGCAATGTTTTCAGGTTGGAATGTAAAGTTTTGTAGCTGTGCTGTGTCAGTAGAAGTGGCCATAGAGGTAGGGGCCATGGCTTCGTACGTGACAAGCTCCTTAGCAGTGGGTACCAGTGCTGTCTTGGCCAGTCCGGAGCTATCAGGATCACATTTGGCTGCTCTGCCCTGATCTTCAGTAACACCTTGGTCATTAATGGAATAGGAGGGAATGCATACACTGTCAGATTTCTCCAGCTGAAAGAGAGAGCGTCCACCTTCCACGCTTGTGGGTGGTATGACCTTGAGCAGAATTTCTTTAGTTGATGATTGTGGGGGGATGCAAATAGATCCATGTCCGGGCTCCCCCAAAATTGTGTTATCTGTTGGAAAATGTCTGGGTGCAGCATCCATTCGTGTGCATCCATGATATTTCTGCTTAAGCTGTCCGCCAGTATATTGTCCTTCCCTGGCACAAATTGAGCTTGTAGCTGTATATTGAGTTTCAAGGAAAGATCCCATAGATTCATTGCCAGCCTGCAGAGGGTAAGAATGGGTACCTCCTTGCTTGTTTATGTACCACATAAATGTGGTGTTGTCTGTCCTTATTAGTAGATGGCCTTGATGCAGAAAGAGTCTGAAGGCCTCGATTGCATGTATCACTGCTAGCATTTCTTTTTGATTTATGTGCATGTGCAGCTCCTTTCGTGACCACTGTCCTTGGATACCTCTGCCCTCCATGTGTGCTCCCCAACCTAGGTCTGAAGCGTCTGTTGTAATAGTTTGGGAGGTTTTTGGCTTTGTGAAGGGCTGCCCTCTGTTGGACTGGCTGGCCTGAACCCACCACAGAAATTCCTTGTGAAGGCATGGGATGAGTGGGATTAAAGTTTCCAAACTGTGGCTGTGCCGAGTCCATAAACTCTTTAGGTACCACTGTAGCTTTCTCATATGTAGCCTTGCTTGTGGAATCAAAAGAATACAGGATGCCATGTAACCCAGGGCCTGCAGGATTTTCCTTGCAGTCAGCTGAGTTTGTCTTGTCAGATTCTTGAAGTAATCCGGTAGTTGACTTTGTTTTTCTTCTGTGAGATAAGCCATTTGGGTGGTTGTATCTAGATCCGCACATAGAAAGGTTATTCTTTGGGATGGAACAAGTCTTGATTTGTGCATGTTGACTGTATATCCCAAGGCCTGTAGAAGATTGATGGCATAATTTAAGTCCTTTATCAGAGTTTGTTGGTTGTCCGCTTGTATAAGGCAGTCGTCCAGATATGGGTAGATTTGAATCCCCTGGAGTCTGCCGTGTGCTATTACTGATGCCAGGCATTTCGTGAATACTCTGGGCGCAGTAGATAAGCCAAAGGGCAATGCTGAGAATTGATAATGCTCTGACCCTGCAAGAAATCTGAGGTATCTTCTGCAACTTTGTCTGATAGGGACATGCAGGTATGCCTCCTTGAGGTCTAGAGTAACCAGCCAAGACCCCTTGTCCAGCATGGGAAGGAGTTGCTGTAGAGTCAGCATTTTGAATTTTGGCACAATGAGATAAGTATTCAGTACAGACAAGTCGAGAATAGGTCTCCATTGATGCTCTTTTCTTGGAACAAGGAATAGTCTGGAGTAAAATCCTTGGCCCTGTTCTGAAATAGGAACTCTTTCTATGGCTTTCATTTGAAGTAAGTTTGAGATTTGTTTCAAAGCCTCTGCCCTTTGTTTTGTTGGCAGGCCTGGTATGCCTTTTCTTTTTGGCAATGTGTGGAAATGGAACCTGTATCTGTTGTCTATTATTTGGAGTGTCCATTTGTCTCTTGTAATGTTGTGCCAATTTCTTGAGAATAAAGAAAGCTTTCCGCCCAAAGGTGCTTCTAATTGAGCCCTGGTTGGTGGAGTCAAAGCAGAGTCATTGAGTTTGTCCTTGTGCAGCAGTTGCAGATCCTGAACTGCCTGTCTGGATTGGCGGTTGCCATTGACGGCCTCTGCAGGAGCCCCTAGCTTGGCCTCTACCTCTGGCACGCCTGTTTCTGCCCCTTTGAAATCTTTCTGTGTCCGGAAAGGACCAATTCTTGGAAGGCCAGTTTCTACTAAATCTAGGTGGTTGGACTTGAAGAAAATCTTTAACTGTTTGTACAGATTTTGCCTTTTCCTCAAATTTCTTTAGGACGTCTTGAGCAGTGGAACCAAATAACTTTTGCTTTTCCAGTGGAGCATCCAAAAGCTTAGCTTTAACATGTTCTGGCAGAGATTGTTCCTTCAGCCAAGCATGCCTGCGTATGACACCTGTCATTGCTGACCTACATGAAGCTTCCAATGCATCATAACCACACTGCAAGAAATGGTTGCTAACCTGCTAGGAATTATGTACCAGATCCTGAAGGGATTTATAGTCAAGGGGTTCAGAAGAAGACAATTTCTTATGCATTTCTTCTAACAAATACTCTTGATACTGTATCATGTGAAATTGACAATTTAATGCCCTCATAGCAAGAGTGGCAGAAGTATACACTTGTTTACCCCATCTCTCTAATGCCCTGGACTCCTTTGCAGAGGGGAGTGGGTTCTTAGTTGAAACAGCTGCAACCCCTTTAGGGCCCTGTGAAATAGTTTCAGGATCAGCAGAGAGGGCCTTATAAAGAAAATTATGTGTGTCCGGGACCCTGTAATACCTATCAGGCTTAACAGGAGCCGGAGGCAGAGTGTCAGGGGTCATACTAGAGTCAGAATATACATCATCAATCACATTTAAAACAGGAGGAATAGCCAAAGGTCTATGCTGAGGTAAATGAAGAAAAGTTCTTAGTCTTTTCCTGGAATCAGAATATTCGTGACCCTGCCATTTGAAATGCTCTCTCATAGTGTGAAGGGTCTCCCCAAAGGAAAGCTCTTCAGGAGGGGAGGCTGAGGGAATAGATTCCTCTGCATCCGAATCCTCGTAGGCCGAGTAAGCCTCCTCCTGGTAGTCTGAGTGATCCGAGCCAACAGAGGCCTCCCTCTGAGGAAAGGGGATCAGGGGGATCCATCCTGGGCCTTTTGTCTAGAGGGGGTTGGGAGCCTCTGTCCGGATGAGGCTGAGAGCCCCTAATTAAGGAGATCAGGTCCTCTGCCAAAGTTAAAATCTGTGAACTAGAAGAAGGTCCCTGAGGAATAACTCTGGGAGGCATGGTTTTAGTGTGTTTTGCAGCTTTAACCCTGGTGAAGGCCTTAATAGACATGGATGCAGGAGGCCTGGCTGCACCACGTGCTGGTGTAGCTTTATCTAAAGGTATGGTGTTGGAAGATTCCAATACAGCAATTTCGGAAGGCATTTCTGTAACCGACTCTGTAGGAGCCTCCGGGACCGAGGCTGTTGGTCATATTATTTCAGGGTTCGGAAGTTCCAAGGACTCGGTATCAGCCGAAACAGAAACACTCGTGGTAAGCCTAGCCGCGGTTTCAGCCAAAACTGCGGGCCGCGTGCGTCGGTCCTTGTCTTTCCGTTTCTTAATTAAATGCGATGTCGGGGTTTCCGACGGCATTTTGTAAGCAAAACTATCCCCAAAAAACTCTTCTGCGAACTCCGACCGACGTCTAAGAGTGCGTCGGTTGAAAGAAGCGCAGGCAGAGTAGGCCGAGACGTCGTGGTCTGGGCCTAAGCAAGGAAGACAATAAGAGTGGAAATCCTTATGAGGTACAATTAACTTTTTCTGACATCGGCTGAGGCAAGAAAGAGTCCCCAACAGGGTACTTAGCTTTTGAAGTCTTCGGATAGCGAAATTACAGGAGCTGGCCGACCGGCACTTGCGAACTGCTTCTGCTTCGGGCACCACGCAGCAAGAAAGACTGGGGAACATGGCGTCGGCTGGCGCTTTTATACCCCAGGCGTTGTGACGTCGGGGAAGGAGCGACATCAGCCGACGCTGGACCCAGACTTTGGAATCCGGCCGACCGAAGGGCTGCCTGAGGCAGGACAACCCATATGTGATGACTGCAGATGCATCCTTGAAGGACATCTGAATTGCCCCAGTAGAGAACAGTCTCCATAGGACAAAGGAATCCATGCATACCTAAAAGGAGAAAACGCAAAAAAAAGGGAGAGACCTTCATCCAGAGAATACAAAACAAAAGCCAGAAGAAACAAGAGGGGGTTGGAGGGAGGGAGAAAATACTGCAACAGTGAAGGGAAGGACATGTATTCATATGGTACGATTTTATACAACTGTTCTATATGACTGTTGCAGTACTCTTCACAATAGGAAAAGTAAAAGTTCAAAAAACAGAATGCAAGGTGGAAGGCTGCGAACAGCCCTCAACAAACCAACTTACAAAATGCCTCTAGCAAAACCTGCTCTGGTCCTAGAAAACCATATCCAACTTACAATGCTCAGTAAAGGTATGAACCGGTTTCCAGCCCTTTGAAGAAAGCACCAGAAGAGGCAACAGCCCCAGTGGAATGAGCTCCAACAGAAGTAGACAAAGATTTGCCATGAAAAGAACAAAAAGGAAAGACCTTAGACAGCAAGGAGGAGATGGTTTGCTTAGGAAAAAGCTAAAACCAATGTCCTGAGATAAAAAGAAATAAAAAGCTGGTCAGACTTATGGATGGCCATAGTCTTACCCAAATAGTACCTGAACTGTCTGTGCAAGTCCAAGGTATGCAAGACCCACTCACCAGCAAACTGGGGAGAAGGGAAAAAAGGAAGGAGTTTTACTGACTGATTCAAGGACAACTCATTTACTACGTTGAGCATAAAAGGATTATTACACAGGGACACACTGTCCCTGTGAAAAACAAAAAGAAGGAATGGCCATAAGGACTTGCAGCGCAGCAACCCTAATTAACAGCCAGCAACAAGACGGTCTTTCCAGGCAGAATGTTGCAAAGAAGCAGAATATGCAGTCTTAAAAGGAGCCAGAGTCATTTTTTTTTTAAACTAAATTAAGGTCCCAAGGAGGAGGAATAGATCTCCTTAGAGGCCTAAGATGCAGGACGCCATGAAGAAACTGTTTCACCTCAAAATAAGAAGCCACAAGAGGATCCAAGAGCAAACTAGCAAAAATGGCTGATAAATGGGCCAGGCCGCAATGGAGCAAATCACACAAACAGGACAGGAACAAAGGCAACCCCATTGAAAAAGAGTTCTGGTTACAACTACGGCACCAAACACAAGTCTTTTTTATTTGGACATACAAGATTTTCTGGTTGAGGGTTTCCTTGCCTCGTGTAAAACCCTGAATGCATCTTCTGAAACGGGTGCATGAAAGGTATCAAAACCTATCATCTACAGTGTCAGTTGAAGAGTGGACAAGTAAGGATGGATTAGATACCCCTTGTAATGTGTGAAGAGGTCCAACAAGCGAGGTAATACCTGTGGTGATTGCTCCTGGCCAGATGCATTAAGAGGACAAGTGCTAACTTAGCCAAAAGAAGGTCACTAGCAAGATTTTTGGGAAGTCCAGCTGAATCTTATGCAGGATTCCTCCAAGAGGAAGAGACAGAAAAGCATAAAAAAATCCTCTTCCAAGGAAAACAAAGGGTGCTCGTCTTCCACACCAGGTGACATGGCAGTCTGGAACAGAAGAGATGGAGCTACCTGTTCAGAGGGGAATCGAAAATATTTACCGGAAGAATACTCTATGGATGGACAATGCCCAGAAACAAGCCTCTGTGAAACATCCAGTCATGAGCCTGAGTTTTAGACCTGCTCAAAGATTCTATCACTAGATTGTGCTCTGAAAGAATGCATACTGCCTGAAGTGTTAAGTGATCAAGTACAGTTGTGTACACTTACCACAAATGTAAATATTCAAGTGTATTCACTGTTGCAGTGATCACATTTGGGTTATCTGCTTGCAGGTAGCCCTCCGTCGACCCGATTATCAAAGTCCTGGGTCCTGCTTCAGTTGTTGTCGCATCTTCCATGACATCAAGTAGTCAGGGGTATAAAGCATGCAGCCACCATTACATCAGTTTATCTTGCCCTAGATGTCAGGTGCCCCCATAATGGGAAGCAATTATATAAAAGGTTACACCTCCAACAAAAAAGCAAATACACCAAAAAGCTGTATGCATAGTAAACAAGAAAAGAGGTATAGTCAATAGAAGTCAGGGGGCTGAAGGGAGGGTAACCATGACAGCGACAGTGAATACACTCTAACATCTACATTTATGGAAAATAGACACAACTGTGCTACGTTCTTCGTGTTTCACTGTTGCAATCATCACATTTGGGTAGATTCCCAAAGCTAAGGATGGGAGGAGGCAATCAGATATCATTAGGACCAGCTAAAAGGAGTGCAAAACTGCAGTGGCAAAGCCAGCTCTGAATTTAGAAAAAATTGGCAAGTGGTAATGCTTGGTGAAGGTATGTAGAGAACTCCAGGTAGCAGCTACTAGGATGTCCCAGGTAGGGACACCTCTGAAAAAGGCTGTAAAGGTAGATGCAGCCTTGGTTGAATGTGGTCTTATCCCCTGTGGGTTAGGGTTTCCATGGTGCTAATAGCAGAAATGAATGCAATGGCCTATCCACTTAGAAATGGTTTGCTTTGAAATGGCCTTTCCCTCTGCCCCTGCAGCAAATGCCACCAGCAGCTGCTCAGATTGTCCAAGTAAAATCTAAGTTGCATGTGCACAACCAAGGAGTGCAGTATTCGTTCCCCTTTGTTCTGTGTATTACAAAAGAAGGTTGGCAAATGAATGGACTGATTAAGGGCCACACTGGATATTAACTTGGCATAAAGAGGGATTGGTCCTGAGGGACACCCTGTCCGCATGAAAGATGATGAAAGGCTCCATTGCCATGAGGGTCTGTAATTCAGACACCCTTCTTGCTGAAGAGATGGCTAGAAGGAAGGCTGTTTTCCAAGAAAGGAATTTCAACTGTGCATTTGCAGCTGGCTCAAAGGGAGGAAGAGTGAGCATTCCAATACAAAGTTAAGGTCCCAGGCTGGAGTTGGGGCTCTCCTGGGTGGTCCGAAGTTTTTTGCCCCTCTGAGGAATTGCTTCAGCAGTGGATGAAAGAAGAGGGGTGGGCTCAGTGTTGTAATGTGCTGAAATGGCTGAGGCATGAATTTTGATGGAAGAAAAGAAAAGGCCCTTGTGAAGCATCTCACTTAAGTACTGAAGAATATGGGGTAAACTGGGTACCGCTGTGCCCATCCCCTGACTATGGCTCCAGGAACAGAATCTTTTCCATTTTTCAGCACAGGATTTTCGAGTACTAGGCCTCCTTGCCTCCAGAATGACAACCATCACTTGCTTACTGAAAGATGGAAACGGAGAGATCAGGTAATTAGCCAGGCTGCAAGGTTCATGGTTTGAAAATGTGGGTGCAGAATTTGGCCCTCTTGCTGGGACAAGCAGGGCAGGGGTCTGAGGCAGGTGCCATGGTGCCAGCAGTGATGCACTGAGCAAGAGGGGGTACCAGTGTTGGCATGGCCAGTCCAGTGCAATCAGTACTGTCCTTTGTCCTATTTGATATTTAGTAGCACTTTGGAGAGGAGATGCAGAGGAGGAAAGGCATAAACTGATAGGTTTTTCCAGGTGAAGGACAGGGCATTCACTTTTCCAGGTGAAGGACAGGGCATTCACTTTTCCAGGTGAAGGACAGGGCATTCACTTTTCCAGGTGAAGGACAGGGCATTCACTTTTCCAGGTGAAGGACAGGGCATTCACTTTTCCAGGTGAAGGACAGGGCATTCACTTTTCCAGGTGAAGGACAGGGCATTCACTTTTCCAGGTGAAGGACAGGGCATTCACTTTTCCAGGTGAAGGACAGGGCATTCACTTTTCCAGGTGAAGGACAGGGCATTCACTTTTCCAGGTGAAGGACAGGGCATTCACTTTTCCAGGTGAAGGACAGGGCATTCACTTTCCAGGTGAAGGACAGGGCATTCACTTTCCAGGTGAAGGACAGGGCACTCACTTTCCAAGGTTGGTTGTGAGGAGTCCTTTAGCAGAATTTGTCCCATTGGTAGTTCTGAGGGGAGGCAAACAGGTGCATCTCTGGGCACCCCCCCCATTTATTTCTCAGCATGTTGAATATCTTTGGTTCCAGTTTCCACTCATGTGGGACCATGAGATTTCGGCTTAGGTCATCTGCCAGTGTATTTAACTTTCCGGGCAGGAATTGAGCCTGTAGGGGCACTTGGTAGCTCATGGCTGTGTTCCACAGAGCCATGGCTAGTCAGCAGAGAGAGTATGAGTGGGTTCCCCTCTGCTTGTTTATGTACCACATAACAGTGGTGCTGTCTGTCTTTACCAATAATTGTCCTGGAAGAATGTGGTCCTTGAAAACTGTCAGAGCATTCTGTACAGCTAACATTTCTTTCTGATTGATATGCAGGTGCATCTGACTTGGGTTCCATTTGCCCTGAATGTACTGCCCTGCCAAGTGAGCCCCCAACGCATAGTCTGATGCGTCTGTAGAGTTTGGGCAGCGGGGGGTAGAGTGAATGGCAGTCCCTTATTTTGGTGGCAGGCCTCTGCCCACCAAAGGAACTCTATCTTTAGACAAGGTATGATAGGAATCATTGATTCTAGAAACTGAGAATGTTGACACCATAGGCTTTTTAGATACAAATGCTGTTTCTTCATATGCAGTCTTGCATATTGAATTAGTAGAATGCAAGAGGACATGAACCCCAGTGCTTGCAGTATTTTCCTTTCAGATAGCTGGGTCTTTGTAGCCAGTAGATTGATGCAGGCTGTCAAATGAACTTCTTTCTCTGGTGTGAGATAGGCCATCTGGGAAGTTGAATTCAAGCTAGCTCCCACGAATACAACTTCTGGGCAGGGTAAAAGATTTGATTTATTTTCGTTTATGGTGTACCCCAGAGAAGTTAGCAATTTATTTACAAATGCTAGAAGATTTAATAGTATGTCCTGGTTTTATGCCTAAAATTAGACAATCGTCCAGGTATGGGTATATTTGAATACTTCTTTGCCGGCAAAAGGCAATGGCTGGAGCTAGGCATTCTGTGAATACCCTGGGCACAGTAGATCAACCAAGAGGTAGTGCAGAAAACTGATAGTGCATGTAGCCTCCTCTGAAGCATAGGTATCTTCTGCAAGATTCCCTTATTGGAATGTGCAGGTAGGCTTCCTTTAAATCCAGTGATGCCAGCCAGGAATTTTTGCCTAACATAGGAGGCAGCTGATGAAGAGTCATCTTGAATTTTTGGATTACCAAAAATTTGTTTAGGATAGATAGGTCCAGGATAGGGCACCAGGAACGGTCTTTCCTGGGAAAAAATTTGAAGGTTTTTTTTTTTTTTTTTTTT